>NC_036448.1:29376208-29676208 GCF_002775205.1 Xiphophorus maculatus | reverse complement strand
TCAGCCTGACAGCACCCTCACTACCGGCGTTCACCAGCAGGTTCCCAGGTTGCTGTTGGGTCAGGCACAGATAACCTTGCGGCCACACCTGCAGTCAGCTGCCTTAACGATGGAGGCATGGAACATGTCCGACTCTGACTCAGTGTTCCCCATCTCCCCTGGGATTTGCTCAATTGGGGGCAGTAATCAAAGGAAACATTTCTTTAAACGATTTGACTGGGACGGGGTCCAACATGCAAGTTGGAGTTTGGATGAATATAATATTTTTGATAACTTACTGACTGATAAACAGTCCAATCACACATCAGGTTCTATAGTTGCATTCATCCTCTCTTACTGAGGATGAAGTAATCATGTTTGGAAGGACAACGACAGTTTTAATAGAATCAGTTTTATTAATGAGAAACTTATAAAGTCACCACTGCTGAGTCAGTTACTTTGCAGTGAGACAGAAAAACTCTCGCCACCCAGGTTTTCTTGTAACTCCATGTGACTGTGCAAAAAAGATCTTGATTTCATCAAAAAAGCAAAAAAAGGATTAATTCAAGGAGGCTGAATACTGTGAGTCAATACAATCCCCTAAATGATCTGTTCTTTGGTCAGCTGAAGCTGTGAGTCTGTTAGCCAGGAAGAAGAGGAGGAAGAGGAGGAAGAGGAGGAAGAGGAGGAGCTGATCTGTCCCTGATCTCTAAAGAGACTCAAACTTCCTCCTTCAGCTCAGCTCAACTCTCCAACATTAACTCTGCTCAACATGCTGTCTCTGCTCACATCTGGATTCACTCTGCTGGTTCTGATCACTGGATCAGGTTGGTTGGAGTCTTTCAGAGAATAATCTGATCCTTCTTGTTCTTCACTTATATCAGTTTTTCTTCCTTCAGGTGTAAACTGTCAACAACTCACTGCAGCGAAGACTGAGGAGTTCAGTTCAGAGGGCAGCTCTGTTACTCTGACCTGTAGTTACACCAAAGATTCTGCTAATTATTTATTCTGGTATCGACAAAATCCAGGAGAACCTCCAGAGTTCCTGAGGTCTCACTCACCTTCAGGTGGATCAGAACATCTGGACAGGATGACATTTAAAGGAAGCAAAGAAGAAATGTCCATGAAGATCTCCTCTGCTGCAGTGACAGACTCTGCTGTGTACTACTGCGCTCTGCAGCCCACAGTGACAGGAAACACCAGAACCCTGTACAAAAACCTGCAGTACTCCACAGCAGCCACTAGAGGGCCTCACTCCCTGTTAAACCACTAAAACCTGCAGTACTCCACAGCAGCCACTAGAGGGCCTCACTCCCTGCTCTGCTTCTATGGTTTGTTAGGTTTCAGTCTGATTGTTTATGAGGCAATAAAAAAACTGAACAGAGAGAAAACAATCCCTCTGATAAGTCGGTCTAATTGGATGACATTTGCATAACTATTTCTAAGAAATATTTTCATTATTGATCACTGGATCAGCTACATATTTTATAACCAGCAGTGTTTTATTAATGGCAGCCAAGATGCTATAAAGTTGCTGCTGGATACCTGCATAGCATCTCCATCTGGACCTCAGAGAACAGAAAGACTCTGGCTCTTTCCATGCTACCAGCTCTCAGTGCTTTGGTACCAAAACCCATCCTGGGGATTGGTTGGACCACCAAGTCTGGCACATCGGACTCCTGCCAGTACCAGCTATTAAGAGCTGCCATGGACAGACAGCTTTCTTTTACATGCTATTTAAAGCCTGGAAAGAAATCTAACAGCTAAAAGCTTTTCAAATGTAAGGACTTTCTAAAAAGTCCTGTTTGTTATCTGATGGATAAACATTAGAATTAAGTAGGAACATGTTTATTATCCCAGACCCCAGACAGGACTCCTACCTGGACTCTGGCAGTCACACCTGACTGCAGCTTACCAACATGCTGACAATATTTTAGTAGTTTATCACAAAGGCGTAACTTCCTGAAGGTCTGGTGTGGACATGTCCCCACCAACTCTGGCCTGATGGGGACAGTCCCACCAATATTTCCTGCCCCTTTTGTCTTTATGTTTCTCTTGACATATTTCCTGATGCACTTGAATAATCTGTGCTCCGCGCTCCCGGGGCTGTTGTTTATTGGTTGCCATGGCAACGAGTCTGCGTGTGACGTTAAGCTGACAGACTGAGAAAAAACCCTAACCCTATCACCAAGTGAAAGACATTATATAGATTAATTAGATGTTTTAACATATTTATATTTCGTAGTATGTTTAATAGCTGCTAAAAGGTTATTTTGGAAAAGTACTATTAAACTGACAACCTGATCAGGACGTATTTCCTAATTTTTGAATAAGACTGTATGGCATTCACATGTAAGTTTTGGTTTTATTCTTAGCAGTAAAAAAGAAAAGACCTTTCAGTCACTGTGGGTGCATCAGCCCCCCGGCTCCTCCTCGTCCCCACCGACTGCAACACAAAGTTTGTCGGGATCTGTGTTTTCTCTGTGTTTATTTTGAGTTTTCTGTGTCCCTGAGTCTCTGTGCCTTCCTGTCTCCCCTTGATCATTCCCAGGTGTGTCTCGTTTCTGTGTATTTAATGCCACCTGTGTGTCTGCGTCCTCGTCGGGTCCTTGTCTTGCAGTCGTTTGTGCGTGTCGTATGCACCGTTTTGTTTGCTGTCCATTCTAATAACCAGTTGCTACCGGCGTTGAGCCCTGGCTTCTGCTCAGTCGTGCTGCCTGGTGTTTTGGATTTTGTGCTTTCACCATTAAACTGTCATCATACATCTTACCTGGGTCTCAAGCGTCTGCCTCACCACCACCTCACACCAACTCGTGACAAGTTACACTCTTGGTTTATCATGAGTTAATTGCTGGGAGAACAGAGTCTCTCTCCAGGGAAATATCAAACAGCCAACATTTAAACCATGAGGCTGTTTGTGAACAAGCAGCAGATCACTTTTTAAATGATGACGAAGGCCATATGCTGAGCTGAGGATGCTGCCTGGACCCCATGAAGAGATGCAGAGACTGTAGATCTTTGGGAAACTCTGGACTGGCTTTGTTTCCTCCAGATTGTGCTCCGGTCTGTAAAATGGGCTTGTGTTTAATAAAAATGTTCTTTTTATTCATCTTAGCCTTCCTGTAGGTTTTTCACTTCCACATCTCACAGAGGGATGTTACAGACAAATCCATATCCACTCTTTGTAAGAATCTAGTTGACCTAAAATTAAACAAATTAGTATGACGTTTTGCCCTTAATAGTTCTGATAAGTTAGAAAATGGGAAAAAATCATGTTCAGCCGCAATAAGTTAGAAAATGTTAAGGATTGGATAATCTGCCGATTTAGCACATAAGTGTGTGTTCAAGTGTGTGTGTGTGTGTGTGTGTGTGTGTGTGTGTGTGTGTGGTCTTGTATTTGGTGCTCAATAAGGACCATTTCACTAACATACTATGTTGTGGGGACCGACTAGTGGGGATGTAAGTCCAGTCCACAGGAAGTGATGTTTCTGAGTTAATTTAGAGTTGGGCTGGAAATTAATGTAAAGCCTCTGCAGAGACAGAGAAAAAAATTGTGTGTGTGTGTGTGTGTGTGCCGGTTTAGCTATCATTATGAGGACTTAATCTTGACAAACGACTAACATTGTGTGGACATTTATAGCTGTGAGGACATTTTGCCATGTCCACTCAATATAAACACAATTTTTGAGTTAGGCGTTAGGAATAAGGTGGGAATGAAATGGCTCAGGGGAAATATCAAGATTAGTTATAGAAATTAATGGGAGTGTGTGTTAGTGTGTGAGGGCGGAGTTCAACAAAGGCGGTGCTTCCTCAGGGCAGCATGCACACTGGAGCCGCTGCTGGCTGTGAAGAGAACAATAGTCAGACTGAATGTTGAACATCAGCTGCTTCCTCCTGCTGATTTAAACCTTGGTGGACAGATGGAACATTGGCTGTGGATTATTCTGGCTGCTCTTTTCTCTGGTAAGATACAAAGATCAACATGTTTCCTCTACATGGAGTAGAAGTCTTTAAAGCTGCTGATTGTTCTCCTTTAATCAATCATCTTTATTGATCCATCTCTTCCTCTGCATGTTCTGTTCTTCCCCAGAGTGTAAAGGAGACTCAGTGAAGCAGACAGAAGGAGAAGTTGTTGCTGCTGCAGGAGAATCACTGACTCTGAGATGTACTTATCAGACTACTGATACAAATCATGCTGTGTTCTGGTACAGACAAGAAGATAACAGCTTTGCAAAGTACATGCTGAAGCAATATTTCACAACCAGAGACAATGCTCCTGAGTTTAGCAAAGACAGATTTGATGCAAAGGTCAACAACTCAGACTTTGACCTGAAGATCCAGGATCTCCGTCTGTCAGACTCTGCTGTGTACTACTGCGCTCTGCAGCCCACAGTGACAGGAAACACCAGAACCCTGCACAAAAACCTGCAGTACTCCACAACAGCCACTAGAGGGCCTCACTCCCTCTGTTCTTCCTCTGTTTCGTTGGGTTTCAGCCTGAAATGACGTCATGCTCATTTTAAGTTGCTTGTTCTGTCTAAAGAGAAAAAACTGTCAAATTTATTTCTGCAGCAACTTTCAAATCAACAATAGTTGACCAAAGAGCTTCAGATCTACATCAGCAGTCATAAGATAGCAGATGGAATAAAACAGATATTAAAAAAATAAGAATTTATTTTTTAAGATGTTTAGATTTCTAAGACATATTTAGCTTCCAATCCTCAGTCAAATCCAGTTAAAAGAGAAAAGTTTATTAAGAGACATTTGATATGATTCTTTACTGGGATCTGAATCAAAATAACTGTTGAGTAAAAGAACATTTGAAATAATAGAAAATCTAAATACGTATTTAATTTTAGGTAAAAAATAAAAGCTTTACAACTCTACCTAATTTAAAAATTGCAAGATTGTATAATTATTGCACAAATATTCAAATAAATTATTTGATATTACTGTCATATCAGACATGATTGCAGTTGGTTCAGAGCATTCATACACTGCACAGCCTCACATGTAATAAAGTGCATGATTGGTGCTCCTATGTAAAATTATCACAATATGCAATAAACCATTTCAGCGAAAGCCAGAGGACGCACTAGAAGTTTTTATTCTACATTGATTTGACTGATGGGGTCAAAAACACCCAGTAATAATTTTTTTAAATTAGTTTTATAAATTATGACTGTTGTTACTGTTGTAGCATCAGATGAGTAACTGAGAAGCAACCAGTGATTACACCTGTCTGTTTCACTACATGTCAGGATTAAACTGCTTGTTTGTTCTTCATGGTGAAGTTTGATCACCTGTTGGATCTTCGATCAGAAGAGGAAAGAAAATCAGATGTTCAGTGTTCTCATCTCATCTGTCCAAACGGAGCAGGAATCCTGCAGAGCCTCTGATGGAGGCTGATGGAGGAAACGCCCAGGGTGTTTGTGTTTGTTATAACATGTTTGTTACATCAAGTTAAAGAAGAGAACAGAAGCAGCTGTGGGGAAGCAGACAATCTAATCATGTCAGTTTTGTTTTTATGTCTGGTGCTTTTAAATATTATGTGCAGTTTGAATTAGTTGTGTCTTGTAACTGAATACTAATTAACAGAGTTTTTTCCTGTTAAAGGTTTATTTATGGTGAAGCTGTAAAAATCAACCCAAACAAGCTGAATTTACGACAGACATCATGAAATCACACATCAGATGAATCAAACCTTTTTTCCAGTCACATAAACCCACTGATGAAGGTTTCATATTTATCCCATGTGTGAATAACTACATATAAACAATAAAGTTAAATTGCACTTCAACCCATTTAATGAAGAATATTACTTTAGATTAAACTAAATATGTAGATGAATTATACAGGTGGATATTTCAAAACTTTTTCTTCTTTTATCATTTTTCATTTGCAGTGAAATAAGTCATGAAAACATGACATAAAATTAGAATGTTACATCACAAGAATAAAAATATATTTTTACTACAGAAATGTAGTTTTAGTGAAATATGTTTAATGCCAGCTCAATTATCAATAATATGGTAAATTATTGAATGTGACGTAAATAACGATTGGCTCTCCTGATCTGAATGGATCCAAATTGTTTACCTGCTAGTAAACGATTCAAAACCTTTAATCAAAAGTCTAAAACAGGATGTCAAACTCCAGTCCTGGAGGGCTGCAGTCCTGCAACTTTTAGATGTGTCTCTGCTGCATCACCTGAATAGAATAATTAGGTCATTAAGGCTCTGGAAAACTGATCTACACAAGGAGGAGGTCATTAAGTCATTTCATTCCAGTGTTTTGTTCCTGTATCTAAGAACTGCAGGACAGCGACTGGAGGACTGGAGTTTGATGTGGTCTAAAGGGTTTGATGTCGATCCGAAACATGAATGACGCTAAATGCACCATGGTAGCCAAAGTTTTGAAATCAGGGAACATTTTATTTGGTTTTGGTTACCTCTGTACTATTTTAAATTATTTGAAAATCTCAGATTAATTAACACAAGAGCAACTCAGAGGTGCAAAACCACAGTAAAAACAGTAAAAGTTGAACGTCAGTGACTCCAGGGAACATGAAGCTGATCTGAGCTGAACTGTGGAGGATGGGAGGGTCCAGGCCTTAATGCAGCACTGAGGCAGAGCAGGGATGTGTTGACGTCAACCTGCCAGTAGGGGGAGTACCACAGGGCTCCTGTCAGCACATGAAGACAGAGCACAGAGCAGCCAGCTCTGTTTCTGCTCGCTCCTCAGACATGCCTCCTCTGTTGTTCTCAGTGCTGCTGGCTGCTGTCAGCCTCGGTATGAACTCAGCTCTCTTCATCTGATATCAGAGCAGATTGTTGTTGAGCTGACACTGATCCTATTGTTGGTGTTTTACAGAATGCAGAGCGCAGACCGACGGCGTGCTGCAACCAGAGAGAGACGTGATGGCTGCTGAAGGAGGCAGTGCAACTCTGAACTGTCTCTATAACACCAGTGCATCCAACCACTATCTCTACTGGTACAGACTGGAGGAAGGCAGCAGCCCCACATTCATCCTGAGTCGCTTCAAGATTGGAGACGGGAAAACGGTGGAGAAGAGATTTTCCTCCAGCCTGGATGCCACTGCTAGATCGGTTCCTCTGACGATCCAGGATCTCCGTCCGTCAGACTCTGCTGTGTACTACTGCGCTCTGCAGCCCACAGTGACAGGAAACACCAGAACCCTGTACAAAAACCTGCAATACTCCACAGCAGCCAGTAGAGGGCCTCACTCCCTGTTAAACCACTAAAACCTGCAGTACTCCACAGCAGCCAGTAGAGGGCCTCACTCCCTGTTAAACCACTAAAACCTGCAGTATTCCACAGCAGCCAGTAGAGGGCCTCGCTCCCTCTGTTTGGTTGAATTCAGTCTGAAACAGACCTCTGTGTGTTTGGCTCATCAGTTTGAGATGAAAATGTGGAAACCAGGAAGTGAGTTTGGTGAATCATTAAAGTAAAAAGATATTTAAAAAGAATTAATGAATTTGACTTGAAATCCAATCAACAATTTCTGAAAAATATGACCTTTTTATGATAAAATATCATCCATTTTCCTCTATGGAGTCTTTCTGCTGTTGAAATCATACTGAGGGATGAAAAACAAACAAAGGTAAATGTCCTCCTTTATGTCTGTCCTCCACTGGGCCAGACGTCGTTCTGACCTCCAGGCTCCTGTTTGTCCTCTAGAAACAACATGGTTCCTGATCCTGGATCAGCAGCATCATCTTCCTCCACTGAGCTGACCATCAGAGAGCTAACCCTGGCAGACACAGCTCTCTGCTACTGCGCTCTGGAAACACAGTGATACAAAGTGGAGAAGAGGCTGTACAAAAACCTGAACACAGATATCTGACTCCTCTTCAAAGAGGAGGGAAGTGGTATTCACAGCTCAGCTTCATATCAGATGATTCTGATCATTCCTGCTTGATCAGAGTCGCTGTGGTTGCAGCTGCTAATCACTGAGGAGCTCAGATACCTCACTCACAGGGGCTGGGGGAATAAAGACACCAACAGAAACGCGACTCTTCCTCATTCAGTCCAGTCAGATTTCTCCTCCTGTAGACCTTTCTCCTGATCATCAGACTCCAACAGATTGAAAACACTTGTTGGGTCAGAATCTTATAATCCGTCGGTTAACCTCTAAATAAATGAATGTTTCAATAAGACAGAGGGGAAAACATGTTTCACACTCAACAGAAGACAAACTCTATAAACATTTCCTATTGGAGTCGCCCCATCTGACCTCTGTCTGTTATTTTCAAATGATTTCCGTTGCCAGAGAAACCATTTTTAAGGAGAGCACAGCTGAAACTTTTTAATCATATCTACTCTTCCCTCGCTTCTGTCATGAAACCCAGAGAACTGGTAGATATTTTCCAATTTGACTCCTTTGCCCCATTAAACTGAAGGGAGTGTCTGGTAAAAAAATCTCAGTGGAGAAACGTAAACCTTCCTCCAAGTTCCTTATGAAATCTACAACATGTCTACAGGAGCCAGAGAAGCTTCGCTCCGGACTGAAACATACCAGGGAAACATTGTTTGATGAAAACCATCAGCTTGTTCCCTGTTTGCCACAGTTCACCAGCAAACCGTCCAGAGACGGAACCACCTGAACTCCAACACGGCGAATTTACAAACTTCTTAACTGAGAAAATGTAGAAATGTTTTTTCTCACATCAACACCAAATCTGATGTCAATGCTGAGTCAAATCATAACTGATGTTTAAGAAAAGAGACAATTCTGTCAACTCAACCATGGAAACCCAAAGACATTATACATCGACTGACAGGTTTCCGTGGTTACCACAGTACTGAGGCTGGCCTAGTCAAAGTGTTCAATGACATGAATACAGACTGTGGAAGAACCACAGTACTGGTTCTGGTTCTGTTGGACCTCACTGTTGACCATGACACATTACTGAACAGCTGGAGAGCTGGCAGGGCACTCTGGTTCCGGGTCTGGTCTGGTTCCGGGTCTGGTCTGGTTCCGGGTCTGGTCTGGTTCTGGGTCTGGACTGGTTCTGGGTCTGGACTAGTTCCGGGACTGGTCTGGTTCCGGGTCTGGTCTGGTTCCAGTCCAACAGAAAGAATTTTGATTTCTTTGCTTCAACAGGAAACTTGTCATTGAAGAGGTCAGAGGTCACATGTGGGGTTCCCCAAGGCTCAGTCCTAGAACCTCTCTTATTCAATATCTATAAGCTCCACTGGCTCAGGTTAAAACAGGAAATCAGACCAGTTACCATGACAACGCAGATGATACACAACTCTACATTATGATGTCACCAGGTGACCTTTGACCCCACCAGTGATGGCACAGTTACTTTGAAAAAGTTACTTTTTTTTTTTAAACCCTCCAGGGGGTCTTTTGTGGGCTCTAGAGTCCCTTTTTATGAAGTAGTCTGACAGGAAACGGGGGAAGACATGCGGTAAACGTCGCCAGGTCCGGGAGTCGAACCCGCGACAGCCGCGTCGAGGACTTGAGGCCTCCAAATGTGGGTCGCGCTAACCGCTACGCCACCATGTCATGCCAAAAAAAGTTACTTTTATCGGATTACTGATTACTCCTTGAAAAAGTAGCTAAGTTAGATTATTGATTACTTCATTTGGAAAGTAACTAAGTTACATTAAAAGTAACTTTTTTGTTACTTTCAGCAGCTGCTAACAGCAACGCTCCACCAGCTGTAAATATCACATTGATCTTTGCTAAAACCTAATTGCAAGTTATTTTATAAAGTAACATCAACAACGTGTCTCCACTTGTAAGGTTGAACTGAAGGGAGATTGTTTAATGGTTACAACAGTGCAAAAGAAAACTTTAGTAATTTGTGAGTGTTTTTGTGTTTCCACTGTCTAGAAAACTATAAACAGGTTTTTAGACCCCCCTGCACCCCCCGCCCAGCCTCCAGGTTCTGCGTTACGGCCCTGTGTCTGCTGTCAGAGCGCAGCGCACAGAGTAACGCAGCTCCTCCTGTGACTCTACAACTCAGATGTCCTGCTGCACAGATTTGTGACACTTATCTTAATATTAATAATTATAATGGCACTTAGTTGCACAACTTTACAGACTCGTTGATTCGTGGCTGTTTTCACGGTTATTGCTCTGGTCATTTTAGTCTCCATGTTTGCAGGTTTTCTGGAGCACAACGTGAAGCTCGACTTAATTCAGAGGTAACATATTAACTTGACATTAATAAAGACGCAGCGGGACGATCATCCGGGAAATGATGGACAGAGAGCCTGACTAAAACTAGCTGGATCTCAGACTAATTCTGGGTTTCTGTCTGTTAATTTCCAAGCCCAAAAACCGCGACTCATTAAATCTGCAAGCAACGTTAGAAAAAAACAAGCAAAAAGGTGTTTATAATAATCGGACTTTACGACAGAAACTCAAAATAGTTCCTGTTTTTCTACAAACAAAATGTGCATCTCCCTCCATTGTTTATGTTTCTGTCGCATAGAAACGTCGGTCATTCGATAAGACATGTAGAGGAAATAAAATAAAATTACAAAAGAAAATAGTAACGCACAGTGATTTCAATAAGTAACTGTAGTCTGACTGCTGGATTTGAAATAGCAACGCGTTAGATTATTAGTTACTGAAAAACGTAACACTTTACTGACATCACTGGACTCCACCCAATCACAGATGCTTAGAACAGATAGATGTGTGGATGTGTTTACGTGTCTCTCTTCATTCTGCCGTTTCCATCCAGTTGTCATGGAAATTGTGAACTTTTAAAGTTTCGTAGAGAACAGAAAATGCGATTTAGGCGTCTTTCAGTCTCCTGGTTTGGAGCGAATCGACCAGGAGACGTTATGTCAGGTTTTTACGTTATGAACGGCTGTAACTAACAGGAAGCTGAGGCAGCAAACCAAGATGGACAACATATCTGAGAAACACGTCGTGGCTCTGGTAAGGCACAGACCCACTAGTGGAATGGCTGCAGCAGAACTTATTCTGAAAACTTGTTTCTATCTTCCCTTTAGATCAGAGGTGTCAAACTTCAGTCCTCAAGGGCCGCTGTCCTGAAACGTTTAGATTCTCTGCTGCATCACCTGGATAGAATAATTAGGTCATTAAGGTTCTGGAGAACTGATCCACACAAGAAGGAGGTCATTAAGACATTTCATTCCAGTGTTTTGTAACTGTGGCGCATCTAAAATCTGCAGGACTGGAGGACTGGAGTTTGGCACCTGTGCTTTAGAGCACCAGGGGGCGCCATGCTCCAGCAGGCGGCGCTCTCCTTGTGCTCTGTGTTCCAGCATTGTGTCAATAAGAAGTGGTGCTGTGAAGAGAACAATAGTCAGACTGAATGTTGAACATCAGCTGCTTCCTCCTGCTGATTTAAACCTTGGTGGACAGATGGAACATTGGCTGTGGATTATTCTGGCTGCTCTTTTCTCTGGTAAGATACAAAGATCAACATGTTTCCTCTACATGGAGTAGAAGTCTTTAAAGCTGCTGATTGTTCTCCTTTAATCAATCATCTTTATTGATCCATCTCTTCCTCTGCATGTTCTGTTCTTCCCCAGAGTGTAAAGGAGACTCAGTGAAGCAGACAGAAAGAGAAGTTGTTGCTGCTGCAGGAGAATCACTGACTCTGAGATGTACCTATGAGACAATCTCTGTGACGCCTACATTGATTTGGTACAAGCTGGAGGAAAACAGTTTTCCACAGTACATACTGAAGCAACAAACATTGACAACATATAAAGCTCTAGATTTCGACAGCAGTAGATTTGATGCTAACCTCAATAAAACCAACAAATCCTTCAACCTGAAGATCCAGGATCTCCGTCTGTCAGACTCTGCTGTGTACTACTGCGCTCTGCAGCCCACAGTGGCAGGAAACACCAGAACCCTGTACAAAAACCTGCAGTTCTCCACAGCAGCCACTAGAGGGCCCCATAATTCGGACTGCATTAACATGAGGTGCAGCTGCTGGAACCAAACTAACCTGAAGCAGCAGCATCTTCACCTGGTTCCTCTCCAACAGTTCGAAGTGTGAGAAATCAGTGGAAACCAGTGGAACCAGTTAGGATGACCAGTTAGGAAACCCACTGGTGTGTCAAAGATAAACTTCCATACATTTAGTCGTTTTAACTCCACTGATAATTGATACAATGATCCAACAGTCTGTGAATGTTTCCTTACTGCTGCTTTATAACAAACATCTGTGAAAGTTTTTGTTTAAAGAAATTGAAGGACTTTTATTCTGAAAAGCTCCAAAGAGTCTGATCCTCTCCTAGCCTCTGTTCCTGTAAATCAGCTGCTGTTACTGACTGAAGACATTTATCAGCCTGGATCCTTGCAGCTCAGTGCTTTTACGGCCATGTTCTAACCAAGGAAGCTCCGGCATTGCCACCCTGTTACCATCATTTACCTGATTGATCAAATATGGAGGCCATAAACTGCTAAAACGGGGTAAAAATTGTAACTTCAATCCAATTTGGCCAACTTCCTGCCTGTTTCATGTAGATAATTTCTGCAAGAGTTTTCTGTACGTCTTCAAATGTTGTACAACAGAACCAAACTTCTTAGGTGTCCAATAAAAGGTCAATATCTGAATGCTGCCAGGGGGCGCTGTTCAGCTGTTCCTGTTGTCACTTTTGTAGAAATATGTAATTCAATCTGGAGAGACTCACACAGAGAAGAAAATAGCAGTTAAAAAGATTTAATGGTACAATTTCTTTGGCGCTCGGACCCGGCAGAAGACCGTGAGCCGAGGATCGCCGTGAGCAGGCGGTCTGCTCGGCGAGCTCGGGATAGTCTTCCCCCCGGGACCGAAACTGGTGGTGGAGCGGAGCTTGGAGAGGAAGAGCACAAGGGATCCTGGACGACGACCCTCATGGTGAAGGTGGAGAAGGGGAGGGGGTGGGTCGAAGCACGGCTGACGAGCAGGAAGACCCCAGGGTAGCTCGGACTTTTGAAGGTGTCTTTGGACGACGATTGGCTGGAGTGGCGTGAAGCTCCGGTCCGGATTGGCTGCGGTCGGGCGTAGTGATTAGATGATGTGGTGAAGCTGGTCGAGTCTCCCAGTTTGAATTTTCGCCAAGGCTCCATTTCAATCTGGAGAGACTCACACAGAGAAGAAAATAGCAGTTAAAAAGATTTAATGGTACAATTTCTTTGGCGCTCGGACCCGGCAGAAGACCGTGAGCCGAGGATCGCCGTGAGCAGGCGGTCTGCTCGGCGAGCTCGGGATAGTCTTCCCCCCAAAAGAGGGAGCCGGGCCGAGGCCTGGCTGGCCTGCAGTCGGATGACTGATAGGCGCACCACGTTGGTTGGGGCCTGCAGTCTGACGAGACTGATAGGCGTCGGTTGGGCCTGCAGTCTGACAAGACTGATAGGCGTCGGTTGGGCCTGCAGTCTGACAAGACTGATAGGCGTCGGTTGGGCCTGCAGTCTGACAAGACTGATAGGCGTCGGTTGGGCCTGCAGTCTGACAAGACTGATAGGCGTCGGTTGGGGCCTGCAGTCTGACAAGACTGATAGGCGTCGGTTGGGGCCTGCAGCTCGGCGAGACTGATAGGCGACGGTAGGGCCTGCAGCTTGGCGAGACTGATAGGCGTCGGTCGGGCCTGCAATCTGACAGGACTGATAGGCGTCGGTAGGGCCTGCAGTCTGACGGGACTGATAGGCGTCGGTAGGGCCTGCAGTCTGACAAGATTGATAGGCGTCGGTAGGGCCTGCAGTCTGCCGAAACTGATAGGCGTCAGTCGGGCCTGCAGCCTGACGAGACTGATAGGCGTGGGTCGGGGCCTGCAGTCTGCCGAACTGATAGGCGTCAGTCAGGGCCTGCAGTCTGACGAGACTGATAGGCGATAGGGCCCGCACGCTGGCGGGACTGATGGCGAAGCAGCGTGACGGACTGCGAGGCCAAGCCGGCAGGGCTGAGAGCCTGTTAGGCCCTGCTAGCTTCCCTAGGTGTGAAATAAATGTTAGAGGTGACTGTAGCGGCCTCTCGGAGAGAACAGCCAGATGCAGGGAGTTCCGAACGGGTGCAGTTTAATCTTGACCTTTCTTGTCAGACACCGTGAAAACTGAAGCATAAATAAAAGATACATAATATATAAATAAACATAAATGTTCACAAAACACAATTGCGCACATTCCTACCTCATTCTGCTTTCCAAGAGCGCTATTTTACAAATTTTCTTTTTCTTCAGGCTCTAATGCTGACTCTGCGTGGTTAGCGAAACAGGAAGTGCCTAACACAAAATACGCAAAGAAGAAATCTACCGCTCTTCAAAATAAAGCACAAATCAACCACTAAGTGTCACTGTGGGACCAATGAACAAAAAGAAGAAATTCACCATTTAGTAGCTATTTACGGTGACTAGGGCTCCACCACCAGTAATTTGGAGAGATGCTCACCTGCAGACATTGCATGTGGAGCTTCGAGCACAGCTGAAAGATTTGGTAGGATATAGGATGAGAAGGCCGGGGATGACCAGCGGCCGAGCTGAAGGAGAGAAGCTGAAGGGACGCCTGACGATGGCGATGTGGCAACGCCTATTCTAAAAGAATGGCCCGAGAAGTGGCAAGGGGGAGGATCTCGGCTGAGATCAGTCTGAGGTGGCAGATGAAACGGGCAGCGGTTGTAGTGGTCAGGGAAGAATTTAGTATTTGAGTTAGATAGTCTCTAACTGATTGAATACTTTAGATGCAGTGTGAACTCACTCCGTATCTGAAATCCATAGAAGGCTAGGAGGAAAGCGCATGAGTGGAGCTCTGATGTAGGGGACGAAGGCACCGGATTGGTGTGCAGTGATAAGATTCCCAAGTGATGGGAATGAGATGGGTTTCCAGCTATCAGGATTAGAGGAGCTATGCTTAGAAATCCCTTGAGAAGAAATTCACAGCGGGGTTCGACTAGACTAGATGACCAGACTAGACTAGATGATGTGGTAGGTTGCTAAAGCTTAGCGTGAAAGTTGCTTCCAGCGAGCAGACTGCGGATGTAGGAAAGAACTGAAGAAGGGAAGCTGTAGGAATGCTTTGCACGGAGGCAGATGTGGGAGTTATAACTGGACCTGGAGGGGCAGACTGGCTGCCTGTGATCTGCTGTAATATGATTAAGTTGTACGGATATACGAATCCTGCTTAACTAATTAATTAATTAATGCAACTACGGATGAATGCGTGGATGTAATTCTCGAAATCCTGGAGTGTTTTTATCTTATGCTGGGGGCAATGAGACGAAGTTGGATCGCTAAATAATAGGGGCCTGTAAATCCCCCAAAAGCTCTTTAGAGAACGCAAGGAAAAGGGTAGAACAAGTCAGGATTCCTACTGCGCGGTAGACTACAGCACGTACACGAGACCGAGAGTCAACGTCGGGCCGGAGTTTAGTTTCCTGCCAATGAGGATCGCCATACGTCCTGCTCCAACGGCTGGTAGCGACCGACAGAAAGGGATTACCGAAACGCTTTTAGGTAATCGGCCACATAACAGGGAAGTTAGATCTTCGTGAGCCATATTGCCAGCGACGGTCCGGCTTGGTGGTAAGCAGTCGGATTATCGGGGAACGGGAGGCTTGTTTTATACGAGCGAGCTTTGTGGTCGGCTACGACTAGCTCCAGCGGTAATTACTGACCATTCATTTACCAGAAGAACGTGGGCTGGTTTTATCTCGTCGCGTGTATCGAACTGACGGCTGTACAGATGACGCTGACCACCTAGCGCGCATGTCTGCGTACCAACTGTGTGTATGCCTCCTTGATATGGGTCGGAACCAATGGATGACGAGGAAAGAAAGCTGTCAGAGCGAGCGGCGTTGTGAACTATGAATCACTTGAAAGAGGACTCATGAAGTTCGTATCGCTGTGCAGGTGAAGCTAACTGTTCGAGGGTGGAGGTTAAGATTGACGACTGGAAAGTACGCAGATGAGATCCGGTCTGGCTGCAATGAAGCTGCAAAATTAGAGAGCCTACGAGCGGCTTCTGATGATCAGACTACTCGGGGTGCGACATTGGCCCGACTGAGGGGGAAGGAGAACCATCCTCCCCGCTTTGTGCCAGGAGCGGCCCCGTGATTGATGGTGCTGCTAAGGTGTGTGTGCGTGACTGTTTCTCCCCGTGTATGTCGGCTGCCTGAGTGGCTTGTGTTCCTGATTGCTCAACTGAGATCGTCAAGCCATCTACGGTCAATGGCTGGGATTGCGGTTGTTGTGGATGCTGGACCTACTAATGAAGCCATTCGTGTGTTCCTGCAGCGTTGTTACGTTTCCACCTGGTTCACCAGATGATAAGCGTGGATCTAGGTAGACTGCGTCTCTGCTCTCGGGTAATCTACCTGCTGGGTCCATAGTTAAGGTATTTTCTCTTTCAGACACCTGATGACTGCACCATTTTGGAGCTGCAGCGCTCGGACGCTCTGCCATCTGTGTGGATGGGCTGCTTGCATGGATCTGGAGTAGAAGGGGCAGTTGGGTGGGCAGCACGGCTTGCTTTTTTTTTTTTTTTTTTTTTTTTTTTTTTTTCCCCCCAGAAAAGAGAAATTGTAAATAAAAGATTGCCCGTTTGTTTTCAGGTGCGTTTTATATGGAACTTTAGGCGGATCCCCTCTACTAGTCATGAAAAGCTTAAAGAAAATGGTGCTGCGATTAGGAGACCAGCGGCAGCTGGGGCGGAGGCCAGAATGAGCTGAAATGCAAACTGGAACTACTGACAGAATTTGGAGCGATCTTAGCAACAGAGGGAAGAGAGGGCTACGGCGGCCTGAGCGGGGAACTAACGGAACGAGCTAGTCGCGACCCTGGAAATGCCAAGACTGACCGGCGATAGGAGGCGTGGTAAACATGAGTTAAAGGCGCTGGTACGCTGACAGAGGCGTAAAGCGAAGGGAGAATGAACGAGTCAGGAGCAGGTACGTCTTACCTAGATGACGCCCAATGGGCGCAGATGAAGCTGCGGGTTGATGAGGCTGACAAGCCAGCTGCGAGCCGAGATAGGTGGAGGTGGGCGTAGCGGTCTGATGCGAAGTCCTCTCGGAGGTGAACTGGGAGAGACGATCGGGCAACGGGTCGAGTCCATGGTGGGGCGAGCAGGAAGAGCCGACGTGCGTCGGTGCAGCCACGGCGGATCGTGGAGACAACCAGCGCTTGCTGCGGGAGACAGCGCCAATGAGCCGCAGCAGCCTATGGTGAGCCGGAGCGGGGAACCGGGCAGATAGCGGAGGACTGCGACGTCAACGAGGGGAGGACGGAAAATTCCGGCTCGTCGTCGCCGATGGAGGCCGAAGGAAGGCGTGATGAGGGCGGTTAGATTGGTGAGGAGTAGCTGGGAGTCGACAGGAGCGCAGCCGGCCGGTGAGGGACACTCCCTGGATCTGGGCGGACGGAAGGCAGCTGAAACTTGTTGACTGAATGTCTGAGAGGTAGGAGAAGCGTTCACGTAGGTTCGAAGCACGGCTGACGAGCAGGAAGACCCCAGGGTAGCTCGGACTTTTGAAGGTGTCTTTGGACGACGATTGGCTGGAGCGGCGTGAAGCTCCGGTCCGGATTGGCTGCGGTCGGGCGTAGTGATTAGATGATGTGGTGAAGCTGGTCGAGTCTCCCAGTTTGAATTTTCGCCAAGGCTCCATTTTTCACACGAGAGATAAAATTCAGGGAGTTTTCATATGTTTAGGCCTCCAAATAAAAAATTAATTTAACAGAATAATAATAATAAAGGCTGCAGTCGCAGTCTTTTAAAAAAAGAAAAAAATTCTGATCAGTATAATACAAGCTATTAACACAACTCAGATCTACTGATTGATCCAAAGCTCCAAATGTTCCCATTTTCTGCTTGGCTTCGCTGACCTTGGTGACCTCTGCATCTGGTCAGGTTTATGAACTGGGATCGTTTCCCAGATCAGCTGCAGCTGATGAACGTCAGACTAACTGGTTGATTTGGGAACTTTTCAATGTCACCTTGTCAACTAAAACTTTGGACTCTAAAACTTACTCATTCTCTGGGATGCAGAAGATTCTCTGCTCTCCATCCACTTCCTTCAAGGAACAACATTCACAATGCAGATCATCATCAGAAAAAACTGAAATGATAATTTGGGAATTTAAACTAAGCCGAAGTTTTCATAAACGTATCAAGTTCAAAACATCAAACAGAAGAAAATGTTCTTTAACACAGAGATCTGACACATACAGCACAACAGAGTCGTAATCAGAAAAGTTTGTAGTTTATCAACAAACTGTGGTATGTTATCTAAATTAAACCAAGGCTTCCCCCAGTGTATTATAAGCCTGGCAGCCCACCATGCTTTACTAGCCCCCAGCCAGGCTAAGCATTGCCTTTTTATAAAATAGAATAATTGGGAAAAACCGAGTAATTTTTTACTTTTTATTTTTATCTTAAAGCCAGATTGCAAGCATTTCTGTTGCTCTGAGCGTTTTACTGGCGGAGCAGATTTATTTCTAAAAGATAGGTTTATAGCTTATGCATTTAAAGCCGGGAGAGTGGACCAATTACCCAGCTGGCACCTCTTCTCTGCCGCTGCTTTATCTCTTAAGTTTACCTGGCGCGGATTGCGCGCCTCCTTTCACTCAAACTGGACACAGGCTCACCTGTATTGATATTTACATCAACTTCCTGTGAAGAATTATGTTTCTTTGGAGAAATCAAGGTAAGAGTTTAAACCTCACTGCGGTAGCTGTGGTTGTGCAGCTCTATGTGAACCGCAGGGATAACTTGTAATCATGTTTCAGAGACGCGTTGAGGAACGGTGAGAAGGATTTATTTTTGTAAATAAAGGATTAAATGGGTCGTTTAGATTTCAATAAACAGGTTTTATGCCAAGAAACGCAAGCCTGCCGAGAATTGCATGACCTCTCGCAGGGACGCGCAGGGCTCTAATATCTCGCACAGTGATGAGAAAACGGACTGAAATATGACCGAAAAGGAAATTTTTTAAAGATATTCATAACATTATCACGTTTCTTAACAATGTAAGCCCTAAAACGGAGGATTTTATTTTGCAGATTAATTGAAATAAATACGGTTTTTATAGCTTTATTGAGACACATGAGTCGAACATTTTACAGTCAGTGTCTGATGAAAATGTTTTCCCCTAATGGTTTGAAATTCCCTGCTTTTTCTAATAACACCATGATAGCTTAAAGCATTACAAAACAGAATCCCATTATGTAGAACATTTTATATCATCCTTAACTGTCTGGTCTATTAATGTAGGGGGGATGCATTTTAATTTCTGACCCTGTCAATATTTGCATCCTTGTCTTTTGATATGAAACTTATAGCAGTAGCTCATTATGTAGAAAAAGGCAAATCCCTCTTAACTCTTCATTTCTTCACGTTAGCAGGGGATGCATTTTTTGGCATAGCAAATTATTAGCTTGCCAATATATGCATACCCTACCTATTTTCCCCAAATATTATTCTATTGATATAAAACTTATATCAGCAGTTCAAAGAACAAGTATGATTGTGTAGAAAAAGTAATTTCACTCTTAACTCTTTATTTGTCCATGTTAGCAGGTTGATGCATTTTTTGTCAAAGCCTATTATTAGCCTGTCAATATTTGCATGCCCTCTCTATTTTCCTCAAATATTATCCTATTGGTATAAAACTCATACCAGCAGTTTATATAATTACTCTGATCATGTAGAAAAGGTAAAATCCCTCTTAACTCTTTATTTCTCCATGTTAGCAGGGGGATGCATTTTTCGGCAAAGCCTATTATTAGCTGTCAATATCTGCATGCCCTCTGTATTTTTCCTTAATATTATTCTATTGATATAAAACTTACACCAGCAGCTCAGAGAACAAATGTGATTACGTATAAAAAGTTTTTTATAACTGTTTATTTCTTCACGTTTGGAGGGGATGCATTTTTTGGCAAAGCAAATTATTAGCTTGCCAATATTTGCATGCCCTCTCTATTTTCCCCGAATATTATCCTATTGATGTGAAACTCATAACAGTAGCTCAGAGGATAAGTGTAATTATGTAGAAAATGTCATTTCACTTTTAACTCTATTTCTTCAAGCTAGGAGGGGGATGCATTTTTTGGCAATATGGATTTTGAGCCTGCCGATATATGCATGCCCTATTATTGGTATGAAACATTGCCAACAGCTCAGAGAACAAGTTTGATTTTGTAGAAAAGTGAAATTCTTCCTAACTCTATTTGGCTGAGTTAGCAGGGGAAGCACATTTTGGCACAGCAAATTATGAGTTGCCAATATTTGCATGCCCTGTTTTTATTTGATCTTATGAATTCATTATGTCACAACAAAGGGTAAGACAGCAATAAGTGGTTCCACCATCATTGTGTCAAGAAACCCCAGCTAACACAGATTGATGACTTAAGAGTTAGATTTGAGTAAAGTGGGTTTTTTGATCATTTTCATTGTCTTACCCTTTGTTGTGACATAATGAATACATAAAATCAAACAGTCCATTGACAGGTGAAGAAGGTCACCAGGGCCTCCAAATGTCCCTTGCCAGAAGATGCATGTCCTGCAATTTGAAGATTTTGGATAGTGATGTGCTATATGAAATGTCCTAGACAATGACACACATCCTCTGAGCTACTAGGGTCACTTTCATATCTGTACGACACTTTTGAGCTGAAAAACAGGGCATGCAGATATCAGCAGCTCATAATTTGCTGTGCCAAAATATGCATCCTCTGCTAACTCAGCCAAATAGAAAGTTAGGAAAGGTTTCACTTTTCTACATAATCAAACCTGTTTTCTGGGCTACTGGTATTGTTTCATACCAATAGGATAATATTTGGGGGAAATAGTTAGGGCTTGAAAATATTGGCAGGGCCAAAATCCATATTGCCAAAAAATGCATCCCCCTCCTAGCTTGAAGAAATAAAGAGGTGAAAGTGAAATAACCTTTTCTACACAGTCACATTTGTTATCTGAGCTGCTATTGTAAGTTTTATATCAATAGAATAATATTAGGGGAAAATACAGAGGGTATGCAGATATTGACAAGCTAATAATTTGCTATGCCAAAAAATGCATCCCCTGCTAACTTGAAGAAATGAAGAGTTAAGAGGTATTTGCCTTTTTCTACATAATGAGCTACTGCTATAAGTTTCATATCAACAGGACAAAAGACAAGAATACAAATATTGGCAGGGTCAGTGTCACGCCCCTCTCATAGGCGATGACAAAAATGGGAGACAGACGAGCGGATCCATAGACACAATAATTTGTTTAATCAAAAATATGCGCTGGGAGAACTGCTCATCTAGTCCGAGAGAAGTGTGGACCAATGCTGCTTGTCCCGGTCTGATCCGGAGGCCAATCAAGCAGAACCTGTGACTGACAGGATGTCAGTATTTTTCAGCCACCCGGTGCGTTCAATTAACAGCCCATCTACCTGCTTCCTGAAAAGAACAAAGAAAACAAATAGTGAACTAGAGACACCTACTGGATAGGAGGGGATTGTCACAGTCAGAAATTAAAATGCATCCCCCCTATATTAATAGACTAGACAGTTAAGGATGATATAAAATGTTCTACATAATTTGCCTCTGTTTTGTAATGCTTTAAGCTATTATGGTGTTATTAGAAAAAGCAGGGAATTTCAAACCATTAGGGGAAAACATTTTCATCAGACACTGACTGTAAAATGTTTGACTCATGTGTCTCAATAAAGCTATAAAAACCGTATTTATTTCAATTAATCTGCAAAATAAAATCCTCCGTTTTAGGGCTTACATTGTTAAGAAACGTGATAATGTCACGAATATCTTTAAAAGTTTCGTCTTCTGTCATATTTCAGTCCGTTTTCTCATCACTATGTAGAGGTTAGAGCGATGTGCTTCCCCGTGACAGGGCATGTAATTCTCGGCAGGCTTGCGTTTCTCAGCATAACAGCCGATGTCTTCCCTGTAAAGTTCATGTCTGTGTTGTCGGTTGGTCGGAGCATTAGTGGTTAATGAACCAGCGCTAACCTCATCATGCATGTTCAGCCCGGTGAGGACCTTTCACGCTCTGCTGGTAGTCATGCATCACGTTGGTTTTATATTATTATTATTTTAGTATTATTTTTGATGCTTCGGTTACACGAAGCATCAAACCGGATCAAAAGCTTTGTCCACTTAGTTAATATGCGTGGCCTCGTGGAGATCTGAGAAACTCGTCCCACAAAATTGAGAAACCAAATCAGTTTCTGTGGCTCTTGTTAAAAACTCGACAGACACGAAGTTGAAGAGCAAATAAAGCCACATTAGCAGCATTGAATCAAATCTGTCGTTTGTTGCTCATCTCAGTGCAGTGGATTGAACTCATCCTGCAGGGCCGGTCCAAGGCTGAATGAGGCCTGGGGCAGAATCTGACCTAGGGGCCCCTCTTGCTGCTAAAACCATCAGCACCTCTAACAGCTTCTGGGTTTATTTGATCTGGGAGAGAGAGAGTAAATTAACTGGCCAACCTGAAATCAATCAATTATAATTACAGTTTATTAATTTGTACTGGTGAACAAAGAGCTCAAACTCAAAGATTAAATGCACAGCATCAGATTGTTGCTATGGTAACAAAACAGTTAAACTATGAATATTGTTCTTTGAACTTTCAGAATGTAAACTTGCCAGCTCCTTAAAATCTTAAACTTAGATGTTAAACAATTTAAAATCTTTTTAATTTATGTATGCTGAAAAATTAAATCAAATTCAGCAGCATTGATCATCTCAATAAATAAATGTTACATTTATGTGTGGTTTGTGTTAAAATATCAGCATTTATGGCCCCTGAAGCCCTGGGGGCCTGATGGAGCCGCTGACTTCATTTGGATTAAACAGAAATGCTAATAATTGATATTCATATTAATTATATTTTTGATTTGTTAGTTTTAAGACTAGCTGGGGATTTAAATAGTGCTTCACTGGCGAAGTCTTTCTGTAACATATAATTATCCAGTAACATTTTTACATTTCCTGTCAACTTATCATCTTTTAATACAAAAACACAAAGGACAGCCTCAGCGTCCGACCACAGGGCTGAGTAGGTTTATTTAGGATTTTATGTAATTTATTGTTCTGAATGTCCGTAAATCTTTTTATATTTCCATCAGAAAGTAGCTGAAGGTGAGAGGAAGAGGAGGAAGAGGAGGAGCTGATCTGTCCCTGATCTCTAAAGAGACTCAAACTTCCTCCTTCAGCTCAGCTCAACTCTCCAACATTAACTCTGCTCAACATGCTGTCTCTGCTCACATCTGGATTCACTCTGCTGGTTCTGATCACTGGATCAGGTTGGTTGGAGTCTTTCAGAGAATAATCTGATCCTTCTTGTTCTTCACTTATATCAGTTTTTCTTCCTTCAGGTGTAAACTGTCAACAACTCACTGCAGCGAAGACTGAGGAGTTCAGTTCAGAGGGCAGCTCTGTTACTCTGACCTGTAGTTACACCAACAAGATAGCTCTTGGTGATGATTTCTTTTGGTATCAACAAAATCCTGGAAAACCTCCAGAGTTCATCTTCTACGTCTCAGGACTCAACAACTCAAGATCAGCAGAGTCTCTGAAATCAATAACAAGATTCTCCACTTACCTGAGAGGAGAGAAACACCTGGATCTGCTGATCTCCTCTGCTGCAGTGACAGACTCTGCTGTGTACTACTGCGCTGTGAGGCCCACAGTGACAGGAAACACCAGAACCCTGTACAAAAACCTGCAGTACTCCACAGCAGCCACTAGAGGGCCTCACTCCCTGCTCTTCAACGGTTTGTCAAGATTCAGACTGATGTGATCAAACCTGAACAAGAAATACAAGTAATAAAAAACTAGTAACAGGGACGGTGGGTTAAACCTACTGCTGCTCTGTGGCGCTCAGAGAACAGGAAGAACCCAGAACAGTTAAATAATTGTGATTAATTCACAAACATCCTGAAGCCCCAACCAGATTTTTTAAACTAATTTGACAGCGCTAATTATTAATGTTGCTGGGTTTTTTTTGTATTAATATTTGTTTGGTCGTTTTTACTCTGGACATTTAGTTCTGATACACTGAGCAGCCTTTCTCCGCTCTGCTCAGCCGTTCAGATCCACTAGAGGGCAGCGTTACCAGGTTCTGAGCTCTGCTGTGGTTCTGTGTTCAAGCACTCTGTCGCTCCACAGACCAGGTCCCATCAGGTGTTCTTGTCTCCCAGGCAGAACAAATGAGAAACGTTTATCCGGTTGTTGAACAGCTGCAGCGTTCCCTCCAGATCCCGGTCTGAATCATTCCGACTGGTTCTAGCATGACACAGTCTGAGTTTGGACTGGTTTTAATGGGACGGCCCGTCACCAGGCTCAGTGAGGGGAGGAGCTCCACTCTGACAGACTTTGTGTTGGAGCTGAAGAGCTGCTGCGTTCTCTCTGTTCTTCTGTCAGTACCAGGGAAAACAATGCAGCTGCTGCTTTTCTCCTGCATGATGATGATCTTCTGCCTTCAGCCAGGTGAGTCATCTAAAGATGCAGCAGGTGGAGAAGGAGACAGAAGGCAGGAAAACATCTGGAGCTTTGAGTTTGTTAAAACTGAATTATCAATCTGTTGTTTCCAGGATCCTCTGAGGATTTACTGACACCATTTAAAGACGATCAACTGGATTTGGAAGGAAACGACGTGACTCTGTCCTGCAACTATTCAGGAACAGTAACCCTGCTGCTGTGGTACCGACAGACGCCCAGTTCATCTCCACAGCTGGTCACCTCAGGATATTCAGACACAACAGGAAGGCTTTCTTTGAGACACGAGAAAACAAGAAAGACGTTTCATCTGCTGATCTCCTCTGCTGCAGTGACAGACTCTGCTGTGTACTACTGCACTGTGACGCCCACAGTGACAGGAAACACCAGAACCCTGTACAAAAATCTGCAGTACTCCACAGCAGCCACTAGAGGGCCTCACTCCCTGTTAATCTACTGGCTGTTGAGTGTTTGGACTGAAGACAAAGACAACAGTGACATCATGCTGCGACTGAAATAATCCAAGAAGTCTGCAGACATGTGTAACGCCTGACATTCTGCTTCCCAGAGTCTGAGAGACTTTCTAAAATATGTGATCTTTAACTATTCAAATCTTAGAGAAATTCTTTCCTCTTCTGTTCTCTTTAGTCATGTGTCCCTTCAGGCGCACCGTATGGAGAAGCTGGCTGCCTACATAGGCCATGAAAAGGGTTTCTGGAGATGCTGTCATAGTTGCTGAATTGACTATCAGATCACAGAGGCATCAACACAGGCAGGTTGCATTAATAAAATATGAACATGTGTTTCAATGTGTTAGATTTTTTGCATAGACATGAGTGTGAATGTGTTTCTGGTTGAAGAGTGAGACCATTTGTTGCCTGGAATTGCAAAAATGTGACAAGGAAGAGATCAGCAGAAATCTTGCAGCATGAAGCCAAGAGCAGCCAGAAGCAGTTAGCGTTGGATCCTGGAGGCAGCAGCAGGCAGATACCAGCAACCCTCAGAGGAGCTACGGGTCGGACATGGAGGCAGGTCGGCAGCCCCGACGCCACGGAGACTCAGTACCAAACCTCCTAACCCAGTCTGGCACCGCAAACCCCAACGAAGGATCAGGCCCACAACCCGGCGTCCGTTAGCCTAGCCTAACCTCCCCCCCACTGCCTACAGCGTCCGAAACCTGTTGGGCAGGAATCAGCTGTTAGCGTTGGCCAGGACTGACAAAGACCAAGCGGGGAGAGATGAGGTCACTGTGACATCACCACTAGGGCTGTGACCATTTCTCAAATGATTTGAAAATTCCCCGAGGAAATGATCTGCCTTGAAACTTCGTTAAATTAAGTTTTGTTATTTAGCCACCGTGTTCCGGCCTGGTGTTTATTCATGATGCGCAGCGCTCTAACCCTAACCTTTGACCCTGTTCCTCCTGAGACCAACAATCATCTCCTTTGTTTTCTTTACATTTCAGATGATTTGACTGTTCCCTCCGTGATCCGAAGCGGTCCACCAGCTCTCTGTACTCAGCCTCTTGTCCGTCTCTGATAAACCAGCAACTGCAGAGTAATCTGAGTATTTCTGTAATCTGAGTATTTCTGTAGATGACAGAAGTCAGTCTTGTGCTGGACGTCTGAAGTGTAGAGAGAGAAAAGGAGCCGAGATAGACGCTCAGTCCTCCAGTCTCTACCTGTGGTCTGTCATCAGGTCAACAGTTCATCAGGTCGTCAGGTTGTCAGGTGGTCAGGTGGTCAGGTCAACAGGTCATCAGGTCATCAGGTCATCAGGTTGCCAGGTTGTCAGGTCATCAGGTCATCAGGTGGTCAGATCATCAGGTGGTCAGGTCATCAGCTGGTCAGGTCATCAGGTCATCAGGTTGCCAGGTTGTCAGGTCATCAGCGTTAGAGATTTTTTGGTATTATCATTTTATTCTTACTTTAGTTCACATTCAGTCTATAGATCTTTGTGATTTTCTGTTTAAAGTGTTCTCTTCTTTAAATGACCTGGAGGTCACTACTGTCTGTTCAACTTTACGAGAAATAGATAACACTGAATTTCTCAGACTTTAAACCCTTTTGCAAGAACACCCCCTAATTTAGTAACTACCTGTGAACAGTCGTATTTTGTTTTCTTGACAGTATTGACCGAGATTTGAACCGGGCTCAGACCTTTGATCAGATATCACATCTGGAACTGGGTTGTTAGATGTTTGGGTTAGAAGCTTTACGACCTCTGTTGTTTTTCCTGACTGCCCTCTTGCCTGTCCTTGTTTGACAATAAAAACAGGAGCCGTTGTAAGGGCAGCCCAGAACGCTCTGTAGAACTGATCGAAGGAGAGGTTTTGATAGAGCGTTCTCCTTTTGCAAAAGCTCTACATAAAATTCATATACGTTGTCTGTGGTTCTTTCTTTTATTTAGGTTCGAAAGGAAAATACCTATCAATCAGGTTGTCAGGTTGTCAGGTCATCAGATCATCAGGTCATCAGGTTGTCAGGTTGTCAGGTCATCAGGTCATCAGCTGGTCAGGTCATCAGGTTGTCAAGTGGTCAGGTCAACAGGTCATCAGGTCAACAGGTCATCAGGTCATCAGGTCAACAGGTCAACAGGTCATCAGGTCAACAGGTCATCAGGTCATCAGGTCAACAGGTCATCAGGTCATCAGGTTCCGGCTCCACCTGAGTCTCCTGAAGTTCCTCACAGAGCAGATCAGGCTGAATCCTGTTAAATGGGTTCATGCAGCAGGTTAAGATGGCGTCTCCGTCTCCATGGCGATAAGCAAACTGCAGGGGGTCCTGATATGAGCTTGTTCAGGTGGGCCAACAGGAGTGTCTCCAGGACCTCCATGATGCGGGTTGTCATGGCAACAGGTCTACAGTCGTTGACGACTAAAGTCCATCAGAAAGCAGCTGAAGCTGAGAGGAAGAGGAGGAAGAGGAGGAAGAGGAGGAGCTGATCTGTTCCTGATCTCTAAAGAGACTCAAACTTCCTCCTTCAGTTCAGTTCAACTCTCCAACATTAACTCTGCTCAACATGGACTATTATGGTCTGTCTCTGCTCATCATCTCTCTGCTAACAGGTCAGATTGGATCGAGATGCTTTGAACTGCTAAGATTTAAATGTTTCCCTATAAAAACCTTTGCAACTTAAAGATTGAAAAATATTTCTTCTTTAAGGTGTCAGCTGTGATCAACTTACTCCTCTTGATAAGGAAGTCTTCAGATTCGACGGCAGCTCTGCTAATGTGTCCTATAAGTCTTCAAAACAAGCCACAACTGATTCTTTCTTCTGGTATCGACAATATCCTGGAAAACCTCCAGAGTTCCTGATCTCCCACACAGGAACAGGAACTAAACTCCAGGATCCGGTTCCTGGTTTCTCCTTCAACATGAATGCTGATAAAAACCAGATGGATCTGCTGATCTCCTCTGCTGCAGTGACAGACTCTGCTGTGTACTACTGCGCTGTGCAGCCCACAGTGACAGGAAACACCAGAACCCTGTACAAAAACCTGCAGCCACCAGGGGGCGCCATGCTCCAGCAGGCGGCGCTCTCCTTGTGCTCTGTGTTCCAGCATTGTGTCAATAAGAAGTGGTGCTGTGAAGAGAACAATAGTCAGACTGAATGTTGAACATCAGCTGCTTCCTCCTGCTGATTTAAACCTTGGTGGACAGATGGAACATTGGCTGTGGATTATTCTGGCTGCTCTTTTCTCTGGTAAGATACAAAGATCAACATGTTTCCTCTACATGGAGTAGAAGTCTTTAAAGCTGCTGATTGTTCTCCTTTAATCAATCATCTTTATTGATCCATCTCTTCCTCTGCATGTTCTGTTCTTCCCCAGAGTGTAAAGGAGACTCAGTGAAGCAGACAGAAGGAGAAGTTGTTGCTGCTGCAGGAGAATCACTGACTCTGAGATGTACCTATGAAACCAGTGGTGGAAGTGATGCCTTGTTCTGGTATAAACAAGAAGAAAACAGTTTCCCAAAGTACATGCTGAAAGAATATGTGAAATTACCAGACAATGCTCCAGAGTTCAGCAAAGACAGATTCGATGCGAAGGTCAACAACTCAGCGTTTGACCTGAAGATCCACAATCTCCATCCGTCAGACTCTGCTGTGTACTACTGCGCTCTGCAGCCCACAGTGACAGGAAACACCAGAACCCTGTACAAAAACCTGCAGTTCTCCACAACAGCCACTAGAGGACCTCATAAACCAGGGTCGAGGTCCATAAGGCATAGCTTCTAAAACAAATTGTATAACTCCTTTAGAAAAACTTGGTTGTCAAAAAACATAAAATACTATTTTCGGTTCTTAATGTTCTGACACACTGAATATGCCATGAATGAACTTTGTCCCAAGTATGAACAATTATGAACACAAAATAAGCGTCATATGTTTTGCTAAATAATAGTTACAAAAATACCATGATTTCATTTCCTTATCACTAAATCAAACAACCAGCTTGCTCAGCTTTGGGTAAAGGGGGTCCAACAACAGGCTTACCTGTTTAGGTTTCTATACTTCATGTAGTTTGAAAGGTAATTGAAAGATTTAAGCCATTAAATCTCAATGTTCCTTGATGGATGAATTAATTTTGATTCATCTCACAAACTGATTGCTTGCTGAGGTGATAAATGGTGTCGACCTTGGAGAACTTTCCAGTTCGGTCCGGTGGGAATGACCAAACTAATCTGGATGACTGGAATCACTACTGAGTTTAACCAGTGAGACTTTAGGGTTGATGGAAATTTCAGCATCGGCCCAATCTAAAACAACTTTGGCAATTGGAAGTGAGTGGAACTTAGATGGCTGTTTCTTCTCAAACTCTGCTGGATGTAAACCAGATGCTCTCTGCCACCATCCGCTCCTCCATCGGAAGATCTACCAGGATCTACCGAGGCCGCTGGTAAACTCTCTGCCATGCATCAGACGATGGCTGGGAGAGCTGACTGCTTCACGGACTTATGTTCAACACACAAACTTATGTTCAACATACAAACACCAAACACACACACTTCCTGACTATAAATACCCCCAACCATAAACTCATCACCTCTGCTGGCCCCCATCCTTCTATTGTCCATGTTGATTTATGTGCGGAGGTATTTTGCAGCCCCAAACTGCGTCTGCTTGTGCACAGTGACAATAAAGGCATTCTAACTGTATTATGGGAAAATGCTTGCAGACCGAGTCATCTTACCTCTTCTATGATGGTCACCTCTCCGCACAACCAGGATAGGATGTTAAGAGTCCCAATGGACTGGGAGAATGATGGAAATCACCCAACCAGGTCTTTGGCTGGACTAAAGAATGAGATAAGCCTCTGTGCAGCTAAAGCTAACCAGAGGCTGAACTGGTAAAATTCATTCCAGTGAGTCTTAATCACCCAGTAGTCCAGTATGAACAGCTTAGCTCTTATGGGTATTTTCTCTTCCCTTTCTTGAAACTAAGTCACAAAAATCTGCCCTAAAAGTTTTCTGAAATGTCCCGTTTTCTTAAGGTAACAGTAGCTAAGCTAGCTGTGCTAACCTGTGATGTAGTGCTGTGGACATAAATGAGATCAGCAGGATAAGCAGGCACCTGTTTATGAATCAGTGAATCAATCCTAATGAAATCCTAATTAGGGCTGAAACGATTCCTCAAATTATTCCACTACCTCGAATATTAAAATTCCTCGAGGAAAATTTACCTGCCTCGAAGCTTCGTTAATTTATGTTTTATTATTTAGCGCGCCGTGTTCCAGCCGGAACATTATTTGTGCTGCGCGGATCTCTGACTTCCTCCTCTAGTTGTTGGCAGCATAACGTCCAATGTTCAAGTTCAGCCTGGGAGGATTTTATTGATTAGTGATAACGTCCGGGTTTTCATGGTTTATGGGAACCAATAAGCATCTTTAAAATGACTGGCGCCATGCCTGGAGTACGGCAGCCTGTCTCCTCCGGGAGCTGCTGGTTCAGAGCTGCAGGTATTAATACAGGTGAGCTGATAGACTGAACACGGCGGGCAGCTGAGTAGCTGATGGTTACAGTTTAAGTGCAGCTTTACGGACGAACCGCACAATAAATTTCATATCATCCTGGTCTGAACAAAGAGCTGGCGGAGCGTCGTGGCGGTTCATGGCTGTAGACGAGTTTCTGAGTGTGACGAACAAAGGTGGGGTAAAAATCTCTTATTGCTGCCCCAGTTCTTACGTTCGTCCCCTGGTCTATTTCCTCCCATCTTACGTTCGTTCGCCTGTCCCCCAAACTCCAGGCGACATTTCCTATTTTCTCAAACCCAAAGCTTGTTAGGTTATGGGGCAAAGTGAGAGTTCATCTATTAAACTGACTGAAGATGAATACATAAACTAAAAGCTGGAGTATAGACATTTTTTTATAAGCGTATCTGTGAGTCTTTTTATTAATAAACTGAATATAATTTCAGATTCTTGTATAACTTTTCTACAGGTTAACTTAGAAAGTGAGATATTATTGTTACAGGTTAGTTTTCTAAACTACAGAAAAGTAACTGTTAGAGAAACTAAAAATGAAAAATTGGATTGATGTTGGTATCCGATAGTAAAACTTTTGTTATGCCAGATTTACCAATATTTTATTTGATAATTTTTTTTATCCGATTACTCGATTAATCGTAAGAATAATTGATAGATTACTCGATTACTAAAATATTCGTTGACAACAGCCCTAATCCCAGTGAAACACAGAGCTGGGATTTTCCTAATGATATCTACCAGTCTGGCCTAGTTCAATCAGTCTCAATGGCCTGTTATTGGTGAACGATAGTCTTAATGTTTTATTTCAATAATGAAACAGTATGGAACAGATTTAGACCTTTGATTATCAGAAGTTAGTTGGAAGAGATTGTCAGCCATCCAGCATTCTAACAGTTTACTTTATAGAAACCAGCATCACAGTTTGACAGTGAGAGCTATAAACCAGCTGAAGCTATGAGTCTGTTAGCCGGGAGGAAGAGGAGGAAGAGGAGGAGCTGATCTGTCCCTGATCTCTAAAGAGACTCAAACTTCCTCCTTCAGCTCAGCTCAACTCTCCAACATTAACTCTGCTCAACATGCTGTCTCTGCTCACATCTGGATTCACTCTGCTGGTTCTGATCACTGGATCAGGTTGGTTGGAGTCTTTCAGAGAATAATCTGATCCTTCTTGTTCTTCACTTATATCAGTTTTTCTTCCTTCAGGTGTAAACTGTCAACAACTCACTGCAGCGAAGACTGAGGAGTTCAGTTCAGAGGGCAGCTCTGTTACTCTGACCTGCAGTTACTCTAAAGCTGCTGTTTATAATGATTATATCTTCTGGTATCGACAATATCCTGGAAAACCTCCAGACTTCCTGATCTCCCACTCAGGAACAGGAGAGAAACTCCAGGATCCGGCTCCTGGTTTCTCCTTCAACATCAATGCTGATAAAACCCAGAAGGATCTGCTGATCTCCTCTGCTGCAGTGACAGACTCTGCTGTGTACTACTGCGCTGTGAAGCCCACAGTGACAGGAAACACCAGAACCCTGTACAAAAACCTGCAGTACTCCACAGCAGCCACTAGAGGGCCTCACTCCCTGTTAAACCACAGACAGCCAACATTTAAACCATGAGGCTGTTTGTGAACAAGCAGCAGATCACTTTTTAAATGATGACGAAGGCCATATGCTGAGCTGAGGATGCTGCCTGGACCCCATGAAGAGATGCAGAGACTGTAGATCTTTGGGAAACTCTGGACTGGCTTTGTTTCCTCCAGATTGTGCTCCGGTCTGTAAAATGGGCTTGTGTTTAATAAAAATGTTCTTTTTATTCATCTTAGCCTTCCTGTAGGTTTTTCACTTCCACATCTCACAGAGGGATGTTACAGACAAATCCATATCCACTCTTTGTAAGAATCTAGTTGACCTAAAATTAAACAAATTAGTATGACGTTTTGCCCTTAATAGTTCTGATAAGTTAGAAAATGGGAAAAAATCATGTTCAGCAGCAATAAGTTAGAAAATGTTAAGGATTGGATAATCTGCCGATTTAGCACGTAAGTGTGTGTTTATGTGTGTGTGTGTGTGTGTGTGTGTGTTTGTTGGTGTGTGGGTGTGTGTGTGTGTGTGTGTGCCGGTTTAGCTATCATTATGAGGACTTAATCTTGACAAACGACTAACATTGTGCGGACATTTATAGCTGTGAGGACATTTTGCCATGTCCACTCAATATAAACACAATTTTTGAGTTAGGCGTTGGGAATAAGGTGGGAATGAAATGGCTCAGGGGAAATATCAAGATTAGTTATAGAAATTAATGGGAGTGTGTGTTAGTGTGTGAGGGCGGAGTTCAACAAAGGCGGTGCTTCCTCAGGGCAGCATGCACACTGGAGCCGCTGCTGGCTGTGAAGAGAACAATAGTCAGACTGAATGTTGAACATCAGCTGCTTCCTCCTGCTGATTTAAACCTTGGTGGACAGATGGAACATTGGCTGTGGATTATTCTGGCTGCTCTTTTCTCTGGTAAGATACAAAGATCAACATGTTTCCTCTACATGGAGTAGAAGTCTTTAAAGCTGCTGATTGTTCTCCTTTAATCAATCATCTTTATTGATCCATCTCTTCCTCTGCATGTTCTGTTCTTCCCCAGAGTGTAAAGGAGACTCAGTGAAGCAGACAGAAGGAGAAGTTGTTGCTGCTGCAGGAGAATCACTGACTCTGAGATGTACTTATGAGACCAGTGTGAGTGTCACATTGTTCTGGTACAAACAAGAAGGAAACAGTTTCCCAAAGTACATGGTGAAGCAGCTGTCATCGTCAAAATATAAAGCTCCAGATTTCGACAATGACAGATTTGATGCTGACTTCAATAAAGACAACAAATCCTTCAACCTGAAGATCCAGGATCTCCGTCTGTCAGACTCTGCTGTGTACTACTGCGCTCTGCAGCCCACAGTGGCAGGAAACACCAGAACCCTGTACAAAAACCTGCAGTTCTCCGCAGCAGCCACTAGAGGGCCTCACTCCCTGTTGGTCCACTGGTTGTTGAGTCTTTGGACTGAAGACAAAGACAGATGAGACGTTGTGACTGAGCTCAGTCTCAACCATCACCATTATCTGCTTTAGACTGTGGCAACAGGACAGAATGAAAACAAAAACAATAAAAAAACAAAGTGCTACAATAAAATTATTTGCTGTTAATGTTTAACAGGTTGAAGGTTCAGATCCATGAGCTATTGTTGCTTTAATTGGAAGATTGTGAAAATGTTTGACTAAATATCTCAGATTCTCTCAGTAAATTGACTCAGAGGAAGCAGATTAAATAACATGAACTTTATTTAAAAAAGTAGAAATTACAGACCAGATGAGTCTTTTTCTTCAGCAGTGGAGTTTTGTTGAACTGTTGATGATTTATATTCTGCAGTGACTCATAGTGGGATGAATATAAAATGAAGAGAAACCTGTGAAGTGTGTGTGTGTGTGTGTGTGTGTGTGTGTGTGTGTGTGTGTGTGTGTGTGTGTGTGTGTGTCCTTACTGACAGCATTAAATGAACATTATAACTGATCATGTACAGAAACATTTTCTAATGTTCATCCAGCTTCATTCTGTAGAACAATGTCCCTCAGTGCATCCTGCAACCTTTAGATGCATCTCTGCTCCAAGATGATGGATGGATGGATGGATGGATGGATGGATGGATGGATGGATGGATGGATGGATGGATGGATGGATGGCAAGCTGGCCGTCCAGCACCGTGGACAGCAGCAGCAGAGGTCAGGGGTCAAACAGAAAGTTCATGTTCTCTGGTTCCTGGAGAACTGAAGCGATCTTAGTCTGTAACATTTACTGAGGAAATATTTAGTAACTTTTGACTTAATCTGGAAATGAACTGCAGTTTAGTGAAAAATTGTATAAAATTCATCTACTGACAAACTTACAGAGAATTATTAGGCAGAAGAAGAACAAGATAAAGATTTGGTGATATTTAATAAAACAAAAATAAATCATTTCAATAAGGAGAATCTTCAATGTAATCTAACATTTGATTTCTCTGACAGAGCAGCAGGTGAAACGGATCAGCAGAACACTGAGGACTGATGGCCGACCCGTTTTAAAATGTTCTGTGCCGTTCTTGGATCTGAACCAAGCATCATCTTCCTCTGGGCACAAGATAATCAGTCCAGTTGTCAGCAAGACTTCACCTCTGAGTGAAATGATTCTGCATCAACATCACAGTTCTTGTGTTTCAGACAAAGAGAAACTTCATCAGGTTAATATTTATGAACTTATATTCAGAAATATAAGTTATGAATATACTTATATTCATAGTTATACACAGTTTTTGTATAAATGCAAAACATTTTTCTCAAACAGTTTTTTTCAAACTGTGTTTGAGAAAAATGTTTCTAGAGGAAGAAAGCAGCTGAATCTGAAGAGGAGGAAGAGGAGGAAGAGGAGGAGCTGATCTGTTCCTGATCTCTAAAGAGACTCAAACTTCCTCCTTCAGTTCAGTTCAACTCTCCAACATTAACTCTGCTCAACATGGACTATTATGGTCTGTCTCTGCTCATCATCTCTCTGCTAACAGGTCACACTGTCTCTGTTTTTCAAAAACACATTTTCAAAGTTTTATTAATGTGAATTTATTTCCAGAAACTGAAACTAACAGATTTCTTTTCTTCTAGGAGTCAGATGCCAACAACTCACTGCGCTTCAGAAAGAAGAGTTCGCTGTAGAAAGCAGCAAAGTTACTCTGTCCTACACTTACTCCAAAACAGCAGACGGCACCGATTATTTCTTCTGGTATCGACAATATCCTGGAAAAGGTCCAGAGTTCCTGATCTCCCATTTAGGAACAGGAACTAAACTCCAGGATCCGGTTCCTGGTTTCTCCTTCAACATGAATGCTGATAAAACCCAGATGGATCTGCTGATCTCCTCTGCTGCAGTGACAGACTCTGCTGTGTACTACTGCGCTGTGAGGCCCACAGTGACAGGAAACACCAGAACCCTGTACAAAAACCTGCAGTTCTCCACAGCAGCCACTAGAGGGCCTCACTCCCTGTTAAACCACTAAAACCTGCAGTTCTCCACACCAGCCACTAGAGGGCCTCACTCCCTGCTCGGTTTTCACAGAGGAAAATGAAACAATCCTTGTATTTGGTACATCATTGAACTAACATAAAACACACACACACAGAAACTAGATTATTCAGTCTGATTCTTTTCAAAGGGTGACTTTGAAAATCAATCAATAATATCAAATTTTATTTTTATAGCATATTTCGGCAACAAGGCATTTCAAAGTGCTTTATATCATAAAAATACAAAGTCATGCAGCATAGAATCAACAATCAAAACGTCACACCAAGTTATGTGCCATCGTTAAATTCTTAATTGATTCTGCTTCAAGCTCTAAACATTTAATCTAGATGAGTCAGTGTTTCAGCTGTTTTGTAGTTTTCTGAAAGTTTGTTCCAGTTTTGTGATGCATAGATGCTGAAAGCTGCTTCTCCTCATTTGGTTCTGGGGATGCAGAGCAGAACCAGAACCAGAAGACCTAAGAGGTTCTGGAAGGTTGATACATCATCAGCAGATCTTTAATGTATTGTGGTGCTAAGCCGTTCAGTGATTTATAAACTACCAGCAATATTTTACAGTCTATTCTCTGAGCTTCAGGGAGCCAGTGGAGGGACTGTAGAACAGGGATGATTCGGATATAAAAGAAACTTTTGATATTATCACAATGACATTTCAGGTTTAATTACATGTATTTCTATTCACCAATAAGTCATTTCGAATCAATTACACATTCATTTCAATTGATCCAAGTAACAAATATTGCAGTAATCATTATTCAAGATCATTATTCAAGTTAGCTTAAAAAGTTTTTATCCTGCAGAAAAAATTATGTCACTTGCATCCATGATCCTGTTTTTCAATCATGTTCCAAAACTCATGATTACAGATGAACCAGAACCAGAAGCAGCTTTCAGCATCTATGCACCACAAATTTGGAACAAACTTCCAGAAAACTGTAAAACAGCTGAAACACTGACTTCTTTTAAATCTCGACTAAAAACCCACCTGTTTAGGATTGTATTTGAAATGTAATCAATTACAAATTTATTGATGGAACTTGACTTAATGCTGTGTTTTGATTATTGATTCTATGTTGCATTGTGATTCTGTGTTTGTAATGATGTAAAGCACTTTGAAATGCCTGCTGCTGAAATGTGCTATACAAATAACATTTGATTGATTGATTGATAATTGTTTGAACATAGATAGAAAGAGTCGCATTTTGGCTCAGCTCTCTCTTCACCACAACAGACCGGTACAGCGCCCGCTTCACTGCAGACGCTGAGCCAATCCACCTGTCGATCTGACATTCCATTTTTCCATCATTCATGAACCCAGAGATACTTCAACTCCTCCCCTTGGGGCAGGGCATCCCCCCGACCCAGAGACGGCACTCTACCTTTTTCTGGTTCAAGGTCTTCCTACTTGACAACACTCATCCTCATCCCGGCTGCTTCGCATCCGGTTGTGAATCGCTCCAGTAAAAGCTGTAGATCACAACCTAATGAAGCCAATATGAAAACATCATCTACAAAAGGCATAGTGGCGATCCTGAGGCCACCAAAATAAATCCACTTTATCTGCACCTAGAATCCATTACAAAGGGCGATCTTGGTGGCATTCAACTCTCACCAGAAACGAGCCCGACTTCCTTCCTGCAAAGCGTACCAGACTGACAGCAGCCAAACAGGGAACTAACAGCCCGTATCAAAGGCCTGGTACGCCGTTCTCCAAGAGTAACCCCCACAGGACTCCAAGTGACATGGTCTCCAAGTCCTCTCCAAGTCCACATGTAGACTGGTTTGGCCAACTCCCAGAACCCCCAGGCCCCTGCTGTGGATATAGAGCTGGTCCAGTGTCCAACGATCAGAACCAGATCCAACGTCTCCAGGCTCTTCTTCCTCAGTGGAAGACGCGTTGGTGGGATTGAGGAGGCCCTTGAAGTATTCTGCTCACATAAGTTCCAACTCGGGGTCATCAGAACACCATTTCCACTGGAAACTGTATTGGTGGTGTACTGCTCTGCCTCCACTCCATGATGCCGGACTGATGACCAGAAATGCCTCCAAGCTGTACAGAAGTCTTTCTCCATGGACTCTCCAAATTCCCATGCCGTATTTCTGCCTCAGCAACCACCCAAGCTGCATACCACTAGGACCGCTGGTACCCATCAACTGCTTCTGGGGTCCCACAGGCCAACAAGGTCTGATGAGACTCCTTGTAATGAAGAGATCTTCATTACTGGGACTATTTTACTGAAATCACTGTATTGCATTTTTAAAGTATTTTTGCACTTTATTAACAAGCACTTTATTTAGCACTGCACTTTAAGCATAGATTTGCACATCAGTAACAATTTGCACACAAGAAGTTTTAATTGTATTTATTGAGTATTTTTAGAGATTAGCATGTAGCCTTTTGTTCTGGGCTCTGCACAGCTGCTCCTCATTGACGAGTGAGGTGGTTGCCTGTGGAGGGAGGATAATTGTTACTCAGAGCAATGAGCTACTGGTGGGTAAAACTGAGCAAATGTGTTGTGCATAATCTGTTGGGTGTGGAGTGCTAATGTAGAGTGACTCACCTGTCTTTTCTGTGTCCTCTCCAGGGTGTTTGGACAAATACTGCCCCAGGGGTCCAGACACCATATATAGTCTCCGGGAGAGGCCATTCAAAAGTGTGGGGGGGAATTGTTTATGGGTTTTGTGGTGTTTCATCTGGTGTAATGGTAAAACATAAAATATTTATAAAAAGTAAATAGAAATGTTTGTATTTAGTAAAAGGTATTTTAATTAAATAAGTGGATATTGATGAATTGAGATTCCCCTGTGAATTAAAGGTGGTTTGATCCGTCACAGCTGGGACTATTTAAGACTGCAGTCTCACCTGTGAAGTGTTGTTGATGTTGTGTGAAGAATAAAACCACTGCTGTTTTCCACCTGACTCTGCCTCCACGCTTCATCCTCACTGTAAAATCCAACCGCGAACGGCTACCCTGTTACACTCCTTCTTCAGCCTGACAGCATCCCTCACCACCGGCGTTCACCAGCAGGTTCCCAGGTTGCTGTTGGGTCAGGCACATGTGATGCCCACGGGTGTGTGCTCACAATAGAAAAAAGGGAGCATGCATTTCTTTGACGATGGGTGTAGTAATGGTGTTTCACCAGTAGGTGGCGCATGGAGACTCTGAGCTGCCTGTTGCTCTGCCGTTTTCTCATAAGCTGAGAGAAATTGGAGCAACACAGACTGCGTCTCCCATGTGCTCATTTTCATACATTTTTCAGGTGAGAATAACCTGCAAGTTCGTTTTAATAAAGTACTTTTTTTTTATTATTTGGTACCGTTCGAGAAATGTTTAAGCAAATGTGTCAAAGTGTAAAGATATTGAAATAGTTTATTGTATTTCGGAGCCAGCAGTGGCTAGAGGGAGTAGCTAACATGCCGTGATGCTAGTGGTTAGCACACTAGCGGCAGATGATAGCGGGGTATGTAGATCAGGCTCCAGGGTTTATTTGTGTTATAAACATATATACATTCACTTAATTAAAGTAGTTTGAATTCTAGTATAGTTATGCCAGTTTACAATAACTTTAGATACATGCCCATTAAAATGTCACTGTGTGTGATTAAATATGCATATTAAGTGCAGTGAATTGAAGGTACTTGTTACCTGAGGGAATTGGGACAAAATAACGAGGTTATTTGATTATTTCTGGTTTAAGGAATGCTAATGTTGATGTTTATGTCAATGATAGAATATGTTTAATATGTACAGTAAATTACTGATCTATAAATTGGGCTGTATTGACAGTTAAATGAGATGGTTTGTTAAATAAATAAGCTGAGAGAAATTGGAGCAACACAGACTGCGTCTCCCATGTGCTCATTTTCATACATTTTTCAGCTTTATCTGCTGCTGACGGGTCCGGAACCCTGGTACCCGTTACAGTTGTGGGGGCTCGTCCGGGATCCTACTCCCTGCCAGACCGGGACGTGGTTCCAGTGATACACATACTGTGGACCTCATACAGTCCATCGTTCATCTCAGCGGATGAGGAAGGCGTCTTACCCTGTCCACCGGTGAGGGAAAAGACAAAGAGAGAAAGGGCTCCAGGACTTTGAATGGTGTAGTCAACTGCTGGGAAGAAGGAACAGCTATGGCAGACGGTGAGAGGAAAAGCTTGGTGTGGTCCATCAAGAAGGACTTGCTCAACCTACCTGCAGATGAACTGTTCCAGATTGCCAGGTCAGTGGGTCCAGTTTCAGAGGTGGAGCCACTTCATCTTGAGTCTACAGATGAAGAGGATTGCTATGAGTACATCACCAGTTTTATGGGCAGTAAGACTTTGCTAGAGTCTGAGGACACCGGCATGGCTCATTTGTTAGAGCTAAGGGACCTTGTGGATGCAGCCATTCAGGGTGATACATCTCAACTACAAGTGCATCATCCGGATGCCAGGATCACACAGGTTCCTTTGGTAAACCCACCAGGTCATGATGCTGATTTAAAGGACAGTCAAGTTAAAGGTTTTGTTGACCCTGTGGTTACATTTCAAAATGATCTTTCTACTGTAAGTGATGTAAATGCAGATAAACAGGGAACATTGATGGCTAGTGATATGAGTAGCACTGACATACAGAAAATACTTGCCAGTTGTGAAGAGCTTAGCAAGCAGGTCAGGCAGTACATACCCGCCATGTCCTCACAGTCTGCATCACATTCACCAGGAAAGTCACAGATTAAGTTGCAGAACACAGAGAACAGAGACAAAGTAAGCACATCTCTGGCTTATGACGGTCTGATCTCATTAAGAGATCTTTCCTACCTTCATCGTAGAGAGTTTAAAATACAGGGAGGCCAAATTGGAGACCAGGGGTCAGACATTAACTACAATAATATTTGTCGCCAGATTGATGAGGGATTAAGGGATCAGTTCAGTGACACAGAAATTGTGAGGGCAGTCCTCAGAGTTATCAAACCTGGAAATTTTAAGGAGATGTTGATGAATAAGGACGATTTGACAGTAGACGAACTTAAAGCCTTTCTACACTCCCATCTTGGTGAGCAAAGCAACACAGAGTTTTTCCAGGAGCTCATGTGTACCAAACAAAGAGACAATGAAACACCCCAACAATTCCTGTACAGAGTCATTGGGCTTAAGCAAAAGATCTTATTGGCCTCAAAACATGCTGACACAGATGTTAAGTACAGCCCAAGCACAGTCCAAGACATTTTCATTCATACTGTGTATCAAGGCCTTGGACACAAGCATGATGATGTTCGTCGAGAGCTTAAACCCCTTTTAGCTGACCCTTGTGTAACTGATGAAGCAATACTACGACATATGAGGAAAATAATAAGTGATGAGAATGAAAGACAGAGACGTTTGGGGTCAGCTCCTCGCCAAAGACCCACAAATTTACACAGTGCTCAGGTTGAGGCAAATGCCGCCCAAAATCCAAGTGCAAGAGAGGGTCTAAGCAGAACACCACAAGCTGATGGGATCCAACAACTAAAAGAAAAAGTTGAAAAACTCACCACGCTTGTTGAGTCATTACAAAAATTAACTCAACAACAAGCATCTGAACAAAATAATCAGCCACCAAGACACAGCAGGGACAAGCAAAAAGGAAGGCGCTATGGCTGCACGAAGTGCCTTGAAAACAATCGTCCTGACTGTACCCATTGTTTTCACTGTGGTGAGGAAGGTCACAAAGCAGTGGGCTGCCTCCAGAAACCGACACGTCAGGGAAACTGGAGCCGGTCCCTGCCGGGGGACAGACAGTGACCGGGCCCCAACAGTCCCTACATGCAACAGGCCAAATTGGTGAGTCTGAACAACAACATGCTGTAACCATCCATGTACCCAACCAGGGAACAAAACACCACAAACACAGTCAGCCAACCCACTTGACAAGTGCAACCAGCCATGACTCACCAAACAGCAAAAGTGATTGTCTAGCCAAGCTCATTGGGAGAAAAGCTTTAACCCAGTGTAGCTTAAATGGTTTTGCTGTCACTGCTTTACTAGACACAGGTGCCCAGGTGAGCATGATCGATAAAAGCTGGAAAGACAAATACTTACCAGAAATTACTGTCAAGCCACTCAGTGAAATCCTGGATGATGAAGATGACCTAAAAATCTGTGCCATAGATGGGGGTGTTATCCCATTTGATGGCTGGTTACCCATTACTGTTAATTTGATGGGAAACACAAATCCTGATCTGTCTATTAATGTTCCTTTCCTTGTCAGTAGTCTTGCCCTGGAAAGACCATTGCTGGGGTTCAATATTTTGGAGGTAATGATACAAGAGCAGCCTCAGAACCTAGCTCCAACACTCACCAGCCTGGTGTGTAATGCCATTTCCATTCCAGTGGAGAAGGCTGAACTCCTGGTGAATTTTATCCAGACAGACAAGCATACTGTGCAGTGGGGACAACTACGGACAGGCAAACAAGACACAGTCATTCCAGCTGGCCAAGTGGCCTGGGTCAAATGTCAAGTTCCATTTGACACCATTTTCCCTGACTCTGTTGTACTGTTTGAGCCTGATGATGACAGTATACCATTAGCCGAACTGGATGTTGGAGCAGGTGTTTTAGAGGTCCACAATCCAAACAGACCCTATGTGGCTGTACCTGTTGGAAATAATACAAGACATACCATCACTTTACCAAGAAAAACTGTTCTTGGCAACATTCATGACATTGATAAGGTGATCTCAGCAAGCTCAGCTGAAGTACCGAACCCAGTGGTGACTGTTAACAGTGCTACTCCAGCACCCACCAATCCCAGTCAGCCTTCGTGGCAACCCCCTGTAGACCTCAGCCATCTAGATGAGGCTCAAAGAGCAGTGGTGAATAAGATGCTTTGTGAAGAAGCTGGAGCTTTTGCACGAGACAGCCATGATATTGGATGTATACCCAGTTTACAAATGTCGATCACTCTTCAAGATCAGATTCCTGTAAGAGCCACCTACTCCTCTGTTCCAAAACCTCTCTTTAGAGAAGTCAAAGAGTATATACAGGACCTGTTACTTAAAGGCTGGATAGTCAAATCCAAGTCCCCGTACGCTGCACCGGTTGTGTGTGTTCGAAAGAAAGATGGCAGCCTGCGGCTATGTATTGATTATCGCCTCTTAAACAAAAAGACGGTGCCTGATCGACACCCACTACCCAGAATAAAGGACTTGACCGACACCCTTGGAGGAAATGCATGGTTTAGTATTCTAGACCAAGGCAAAGCCTATCACCAAGGTTTTGTTGCAGAGAAGTCGCGCCAATTCACCGCCTTTATCACCCCGTGGGGACTCTATGAGTGGGTTTGAATCCCATTTGGGCTTTCGAACACCCCTGCAACATTTCAGCGGACTATGGAGGAAATGTTAGGACCACTTCGAGATGAGTGCTGCATTCCATATCTAGATGATGTACTCTGCTATTCCAAGTCGTTTATGGAACATGTTGAAGCACTCCGCCAGGTCCTACAGGCTCTCCAGCGTCATGGAGTGAAACTGAGACCTGAAAAATGCGAACTGTTCAAGTCAGAGGTTCGATATGTGGGTCGTCTTGTGTCTGCAGACGGGGTCAAAGTAGATCCCCATGATTTGGAAGCGATCCACACATTGATTAAAAAGCAACCAACGACGGTCGGAGAGGTTAGGAGGCTGGCTGGATTTCTCGGCTATTACCGCTCATGTATTCAGGATTTTTCCCGGATTGCTAAACCGATCTATGAGTTGCTCCAGAGTAAATCAGGTACAACTCAGACTTCAGTCCGGAGTGGAAAGTCCAAACAGCCCCAACTATCTTCCAGAGCACCAGTGAGCTGGATCACCAAACACCAGGAAGCTCTTGAACAGCTAATTAGTGTTCTAACAAATCCACCTGTCCTGGCATACCCTGATTTTAGTCTACCATTTATTCTGCATACCGATGCATCAGACCAGGGGTTGGGAGCCATTTTGTACCAACAACAGAATGAGACACTGAGAGTGATTGGGTACGGTTCTAGGACACTTACACCAGCCGAACGCAATTACCATCTACACAGTGGGAAACTGGAGTTTCTTGCATTGAAATGGGCTGTGTGTGAGAAGTTCCGTGATTACCTGTACTATGCCCCTCACTTTACGGTATACACAGACAACAACCCGCTGACCTACATTTTAAGTACAGCCAAACTTAATGCAGTTGGTCATAGGTGGGTGGGTGACCTCTCAGATTTTCGGTTCGACATTAAATACCGGCCTCGAAAGTCCAATATTGATGCTGATACACTGTCTCGTTTCCCCCTTGATATGGAGACATATGGGAAAACTTGCACTGAGGATTTCCCAGATGAGGCAGTGTGTGCAACATGGGATGGGAGTCGAGCAGCTTGGCGCAAAGAGGTACCATGGGTTGCAGCACTCATTACTTCTTCCAGAGGTTCTGACCAACAACCCTATTCTCATCTCCCGACCATAAGCCACGAGGACCTTGTCAAGGCACAAAAGGAGGATTCAGCCATAGGCCAGGTCAGAGAAATGAAAGCATACAACATTACGTTAACAGATGGAATACGTAAAACAGTGGGCAGAGACACTCAGAAATTGCTGCATGAATGGAGTAAGCTGCGTTTGGAAAACGACCTCCTTTACAGATTCGCAGGACAGAAAAAACAACTAGTTCTTCCTACCAAGTATCGACCATTAGCTCTGAAATATCTGCACAATGAGATGAGCCATGTGGGCACAGAGAAAGTGCTTCATTTGGCAAGGGACAGATTCTACTGGCCCTTCATGGCTAAAGACATTGAAGAATATGTCACTCAAAAGTGTTTGTGCATCAAAGCCAAGAAACTTGTCACCTACGATAGGGCGCCTATGTGTAGTATCACTTCCAGTTTTCCCTTAGAGCTGGTGTGTATTGATTATCTGCACTTAGAAGCCAGCGTGGGAGGGTTTGAATACATATTAGTAGTGATCGATCATTTCACAAGATTTGCTCAGGCATATCCCACAAGAAATAAAAGTGGAAGGACAGCCGCTGAGCTGATGTTCAATGACTTCATTCCTCGGTTCGGATATCCATCAAAGCTGCATCACGACCAGGGTCGTGAATTTGAGAATAAGTTGTTCCAAACTTTGCAGTTTTTATCTGGGGTGAGCCACTCACGAACAACACCATATCATCCCCAAGGGAATCCAGTTGAGAGGCTAAATCGCACCATCCTTCAGATGTTACGGACCTTGACTGATAGTGAAAAGCTGCGGTGGAAGGATCACTCCCGCATGTTGTACACGCGTACAACTGCACACGGCACGAGTCAACGGGCTACTCACCTTTTTTTCTTCTTTATGGCCGTCATCCACACCTCCCAGTTGACTTATTGTTTGGATTGGCTGGAGACAAAGAGTCAGGAACACCTAAAGGATACGCGGAGAAATGGGCAGAGCGGATGTCACAAGCTTACCGGATTGCCAGTGAAAGTAGCACAAAGGCTAGTGCAAAGGGGAAAGTGACATACGACAAGAAGGCAAAAGGAGTAACTCTGCATCCAGGAGACAGAGTCTTGGTCCGGAACTTCAGTGAACGTGGAGGACCAGGCAAATTACGGACTTACTGGGAGAAGGCTGTTTACCTAGTTAAAAGACAGCTGGCAGACAGCCCAGTGTATGTTGTCTGTCCTGAATCAGGAGACCAGAATAAGACTCGGACGCTGCATCGCAACCTCCTTATGCTAGTAAATGACCTACCTGTGGAAGAGACACTGCATCAATCAACGTTGGCTCCTGTCAGAAAACAAACCCACAAACAAAGACAGAGAAAGGACACAAGGACAGAGAGAGAAGAGAGGAATGGTGAAACATCTGATTCAGACAATGATTTTCCCTCAGGATACTGGCTTAGGGTACCAGTACAAAGAACCGAGCAAAGGTGTCCGTACGAGAAACCTTCTCTACCTCAGACAACTTTATCTCAAACTTCTGGGAGGGCCCAAACAGTTGGGGATGAAAATCAGACACCAACTGAATATTCGCCTGAAGCCATCTTGGAGTCTCCAAACGACGTACCTGAGCAAAACATGGATGAAACCATACCTGTCTCCACCAGACCTGTGGAAGTGGAGCAGATAAACTGGTCTGTAGGGCCAGAGACTGAAAATCCATTCATGATCCCTCCTGCTGAGCTTGATCAGACAGAGGTCAGGAGGTCGACACGCAATAAGAGGCCCAGACATTTTCTCACATATGATTCACTGGGTAAGCCATCAGTACAGTCACATGCAAACTTGAATGCAGTGTTTGCCCATCCATTGCAATATTCATATTTACCTAGTCCACCACTGAGTGCGCCGTACTCAAATTCTTCTTTGTGTACTCAAGTTCCATGGCCATATCATAAATACCACACACCAGTTATGAGCTTTCCATCCATAATGCTATGCGGTTGAGAAGGTTTAGTTAGTGGGAATGGGTTTAATGAGAATTTGTGTTAAGTTTTGTTATTGTCAGAGCTATTATTTTTTTTTGCCGGGAGTGTGTGATGCCCACGGGTGTGTGCTCACAATAGAAAAAAGGGAGCATGCATTTCTTTGACGATGGGTGTAGTAATGGTGTTTCACCAGTAGGTGGCGCATGGAGACTCTGAGCTGCCTGTTGCTCTGCCGTTTTCTCATAAGCTGAGAGAAATTGGAGCAACACAGACTGCGTCTCCCATGTGCTCATTTTCATACATTTTTCAGGTGAGAATAACCTGCAAGTTCGTTTTAATAAAGTACTTTTTTTTTTATTATTTGGTACCGTTCGAGAAATGTTTAAGCAAATGTGTCAAAGTGTAAAGATATTGAAATAGTTTATTGTATTTCGGAGCCAGCAGTGGCTAGAGGGAGTAGCTAACATGCCGTGATGCTAGTGGTTAGCACACTAGCGGCAGATGATAGCGGGGTATGTAGATCAGGCTCCAGGGTTTATTTGTGTTATAAACATATATACATTCACTTAATTAAAGTAGTTTGAATTCTAGTATAGTTATGCCAGTTTACAATAACTTTAGATACATGCCCATTAAAATGTCACTGTGTGTGATTAAATATGCATATTAAGTGCAGTGAATTGAAGGTACTTGTTACCTGAGGGAATTGGGACAAAATAACGAGGTTATTTGATTATTTCTGGTTTAAGGAATGCTAATGTTGATGTTTATGTCAATGATAGAATATGTTTAATATGTACAGTAAATTACTGATCTATAAATTGGGCTGTATTGACAGTTAAATGAGATGGTTTGTTAAATAAATAAGCTGAGAGAAATTGGAGCAACACAGACTGCGTCTCCCATGTGCTCATTTTCATACATTTTTCAGCTTTATCTGCTGCTGACAGGTCCGGAACCCTGGTACCCGTTACACACAGATAACCTTGCGGCCACACCTGCAGTCAGCTGCCTTAACAATGGATGCATGGAACATGTCCGACTCTGACTCAGTGTTCCCCATCTCCCCTGGGATTTGCTCAAGTGGGGGCAGTAATCAAAGCAAACATTTCTTTAAATGATTTGACTGGGACGGGGTCCAACATGCAAGTTGGAGTTTGGATGAATATAATATTTTTGATAACTTACTGACTGATAAACAGTCCAATCACACATCAGGTTCTATAGTTGCATTCATCCTCTCTTACTGAGGATGAAGTAATCATGTTTGGAAGGACAACGACAGTTTTAATAGAATCAGTTTTATTAATGAGAAACTTATAAAGTCACCACTGCTGAGTCAGTTACTTTGCAGTGAGACAGAAAAACTCTCGCCACCCAGTTTTTCTTGTAACTCCATGTGACCGTGCAAAAAAGATCTTGATTTCATCAAAAAAGCAAAACAAGGATTAATTCAAGGAGGCTGAATACTGTGACTTAGTGATGTTACGTGATGTGCCGAGGCTTCGAGGCGTGTGTCGAGTAATGGAGGGGGCGTTTCCGTAAAGCGCGTATCGAGGCTTGCTTCATTTAGGGGAGGAGCCGAAAACGATGACGTCCGAAGCCTCGCTGCCTGGCTGTACCACGTGACTGCTTCGGGAAGTGGCTCAGATCTTGGCGCGGGGTTTGACAGCTTTAGAAACCCCACAGGCTCCATTCAAAATGTGGGTTGTTGTAGGCGAGTTGGGTCAGTTGAGAGAGTGGATAGAGTTTTGATAGTTTGGATAGCAGAGTTTGGATAGTGGTTATTTAGTTTGAGACAGTTAGTTTGGTGTTTGGAGAGTTTAGGAGTAGATGGATGGATGGATGGATGGATGGATGGATGGATGGATGGATGGATGGGAGATTTAGGAGCGCGAGGACAGGATAGGAGTAGGATGGAGCCGGCGAGAAAGAGGAGGATTTCCCCTATGTGGGAACATTTTGAATTGATAAGCCCTAACAAGGTAAGGTGAACTGAACATTTGCAGATGCATTATGTTTGCTTATGAGGAACTGTATTTTTCACTGTTTCTTATTTTCTGTAAAGGTGAGGTGTTTATTGTGCTCCAAAGAGTTGGGGTACAATAATAACACCTCATCCATGTAGTGTCAAAAAAGAGAAATTGTTTGAAACCAAAAACTGTGGAGAAATTGTTGTTTCTTAATAAAAATGCATAAAATCATCCAAGTTACACAAGCATTAGCCTATTCACTACCCCCTCCCTAGTTCCACAGGGACTTTCACTGTCCTCTGCCTGATTAAGCCCAGGCCATTTTTCTAGAGTCACAGAAAAACATTATTACACAACATGCCATATCACATGACACTACTATTTTGGGAATAATTACACACAGAGGATACATTCAAACAATATTTTATTATACACTTATGTGTATACATAATTTATGTAGACAAATGATTTTGTCCTACACCTTTTGTGACGTCATTCCCAAGAGCCATAATAGACAAAAATTCAATGCATCACACGTGTTAAGATACAGCTGGCTGTGATTATACACCTGGCCAGTAGGTGGTTTCGTGTGCACATGAAGCCTCAAGAAATGAACCCTTTCTGAACCAGTTGGCTCAAGTGGTTCAATGCCTCAGGAGGCTTCATCTCACCATCACTACTGTGAGTCAATACAATCCCCTAAATGATCTGTTCTTTGGTCAGCTGAAGCTGTGAGTCTGTTAGCCGGGAGGAAGAGGAGGAAGAGGAGGAAGAGGAGGAGCTGATCTGTCCCTGATCTCTAAAGAGACTCAAACTTCCTCCTTCAGCTCAGCTCAACTCTCCAACATTAACTCTGCTCAACATGCTGTCTCTGCTCACATCTGGATTCACTCTGCTGGTTCTGATCACTGGATCAGGTTGGTTGGAGTCTTTCAGAGAATAATCTGATCCTTCTTGTTCTTCACTTATATCAGTTTTTCTTCCTTCAGGTGTAAACTGTCAACAACTCACTGCAGCGAAGACTGAGGAGTTCAGTTCAGAGGGCAGCTCTGTTACTCTGACCTGCAGTTACTCTAAAGCTGCTGTTTATAATGATTATATCTTCTGGTATCGACAATATCCTGGAAAACCTCCAGACTTCCTGATCTCCCACTCAGGAACAGGAGCTCCAATCTCAACACCGCTTCCTGGTTTCTCCTTCGACGTGAATGCTGATAAAACCCAGATGGATCTGCTGATCTCCTCTGCTGCAGTGACAGACTCTGCTGTGTACTACTGCGCTGTGCAGCCCACAGTGACAGGAAACACCAGAACCCTGTACAAAAACCTGCAGTACTCCACAGCAGCCACTAGAGGGCCTCACTCCCTGTTAAACCACAGACAGCCAACATTTAAACCATGAGGCTGTTTGTGAACAAGCAGCAGATCACTTTTTAAATGATGACGAAGGCCATATGCTGAGCTGAGGATGCTGCCTGGACCCCATGAAGAGATGCAGAGACTGTAGATCTTTGGGAAACTCTGGACTGGCTTTGTTTCCTCCAGATTGTGCTCCGGTCTGTAAAATGGGCTTGTGTTTAATAAAAATGTTCTTTTTATTCATCTTAACCTTCCTGTAGGTTTTTCACTTCCACATCTCACAGAGGGATGTTACAGACAAATCCATATCCACTCTTTGTAAGAATCTAGTTGACCTAAAATTAAACAAATTAGTATGACATTTTGCCCTTAATAGTTCTGATAAGTTAGAAAATGGGAAAAAATCATGTTCAGCAGCAGTAAGTTAGAAAATGTCAAGGATTGGATAATCTGCCGATTTAGCACATAAGTGTGTGTTCAAGTGTGTGTGTGTGTGTGTGTGTGTGTGTGTGTGTGTGTGTGTGTGTGCCGGTTTAGCTATCATTATGAGGACTTAATCTTGACAAACGACTAACATTGTGTGGACATTTATAGCTGTGAGGACATTTTGCCATGTCCACTCAATATAAACACAATTTTTGAGTTAGGCGTTGGGAATAAGGTGGGAATTAAATGGCTCAGGGGAAATATCAAGATTAGTTATAGAAATTAATGGGAGTGTGTGTTAGTGTGTGAGGGCGGAGTTCAACAAAGGCGGTGCTTCCTCAGGGCAGCATGCACACTGGAGCCGCTGCTGGCTGTGAAGAGAACAATAGTCAGACTGAATGTTGAACATCAGCTGCTTCCTCCTGCTGATTTAAACCTTGGTGGACAGATGGAACATTGGCTGTGGATTATTCTGGCTGCTCTTTTCTCTGGTAAGATACAAAGATCAACATGTTTCCTCTACATGGAGTAGAAGTCTTTAAAGCTGCTGATTGTTCTCCTTTAATCAATCATCTTTATTGATCCATCTCTTCCTCTGCATGTTCTGTTCTTCCCCAGAGTGTAAAGGAGACTCAGTGAAGCAGACAGAAAGAGAAGTTGTTGCTGCTGCAGGAGAATCACTGACTCTGAGATGTACCTTTGAAACATCCTATACGACACCCACATTGTTCTGGTATAAGCAAGAAGAAAACAGTTTCCCAAAGTTCATGCTGAAGCAGATGTCATCAACAAAAGACAAAGCTCCAGAGTTCAACAACAACAGATTTGATGCTAACCTCAATAAATCCAACAAATCCTTCAACCTGACAATCCAGGATCTCCGTCTGTCAGACTTTGCTGTGTACTACTGCGCTCTGCAGCCCACAGTGACAGGAAACACCAGAACCTTATACAAAAACCTGCAGTACTCCACAGCAGCCACTAGAGGGCAGCAGCATCTTCACCTGGTTCCTCTCCAACAGTTCAAAGTGGGAGAAGTCAGAGGAAACCAGTGGAACCAGTTAGGAAACCCACTGGGTTAAATAGCTCTCCAATAAAAGCAAAAGTATTTCTGCCAAAGAGTCTGAAAGCCTAAAGTCTTAAATGAGTCGAGTTTATGCTCACATCAGGATCTAGTCCCACAGTAGAGCTGGGACTTTTCTTTTGTAAGCTGTGTTTTGGTTTCTCCTCAGAAAACACTAGAAATAAAATGAACCGGTTGAAGAAGTTGTGGTCCGGTCTCAGGTTCGGCAGACCGGCTTCCTGATCCTGACGCTGTAGATCAGTGTCTCCCAACGCTCGTCCTCCAGGAACAAACCCCTGCATGTTTCAGGATTTCCTGCTTCTTTTCAATTGTCAATCCAAAACTCCTTATTTTATTTTTTTTCCCCAACATGGATTTAAAGTTTCCCAAGTTGGATGATCAAACTTATTTCCTTGTAAATTTAACCAATAATTTAATTCTAGTTTTGTTCTTCTTAAATCTAACAGCATTTCTCTCATTTCTATTTCTGCTGTTGATGTGGTTTTAAATGCTCCATAATCTTTTTTTTTTCTCCATTTTTTTCTCCGAAGAGTTTTTGCGGCGCTAGTGGCTCGTATTTTTTCGTACAGTAGGCAGACAGGAAGGAGGATGAGGAGAGGGAGGAAGACATGCGGCAAAGGTCGTCAGGACTGGGAGTCGAACCCGCGATGTCCGCGTCGAGGACTAAGGCCTCCAAACGTGGGGCGTGCTAACCCGCTGCGCCACCACAGCACGCCCCCAATGCTCCATAATCTTAATGCCTGATATAATGTCTAATTTAACCAGATGTGTTTTAGCTGCTGAACCATAAACTATACAACCAAAGTCTATGTTAGATCTCATCGTTCCTGTGTAAATCTGTTTTAGTGATTTTCTATCTGCTCCCCAGTGACTGCCAGCCAAGCATCTCAAAATATTTAAGATTTTATTACATTTAAGATTTTATTACTTTTTGAATATTTATGTTCCATTTTATTTTTTCATCAAACCATAGCCCTAAAGATTTTATACACTTTACTTGCTCTAATTCTTGGTTACATAATTTTAATTTTATTTCCTTGTTTATTTTTTCTGATTAAATATCATTACTTTTGTTTTTTCAACTGAAAACTTAAATCCCCATGGCAACGCCCATTTTTCTATTTCAATAATAACCTGTTGTAATTTATTTACAATGAAATCTACATTTTTCCCTCTTTTCCAAACAGCTCAAAAAGTGAACATCCCATTTCTTTTCCAATATCTTTATATATATAATTTATCATAATTGAGAACAATAACGGATTTATAAAACTCGCTTCCATTTTCTACTTTACATTTTTCTGACTTCAATTCTAACTTGCATTTTCCTATTTGTTAAAAAGTCTTTAATCCGTTTCAATAATTTCCCTTTAATGTCCAAAGTGTATAATTTAATTAATATTCCTTCAACCCACATCATATCATATGTTTTTCCTATATTAAAAAATGTTGCCACTACACTTTATTTATTTGTGCTCTTCTAATTTCATGCTCTAGACAAAGTGTTGGATCATTAGTGCTCCTCCCTTTTCTAAAACCATTTTGATATTTTGACATATATCCTTTATTATTTAAATAATATAGCAGTCTATTATTTTTTCCATTATTTTACATAGATTTGATGTTAAAGCTATTGGTACTATAATTGATTCCTTCCAGTTAAACGGTAATTTTCCCTCCTCCCAAATTTTATTATATAATTGCAATATTAATTTTAGATTTTTCACTGAGTTGTCTTATCATTCTATAATAAATTTAATTTTTACCTGGTGCTGTATTTTTTGTCTTCCTAAGTGCATAATTCAATTCGGCTTTTTAAACTCAACATTCAGAAAATTATTTGTTTCTCTAATAAATCTTTATATTTAAGTTTTGTATTTTCTCTTCCTTTTCTTCACTAATTTTATTTGAACTGTGAATTTTACTAAATGTTCTTGCCAATATTTCAACTTTATCTTCATCTTTTATTATATTTCTATTATCTATTTTTAATATAGGATATTCAAACTCTCTCTTTATTACATTCATTCTTTTAATTATTTCCCAAATTTTTTCTATTTTTGTTTTTTTTCCTATTGTGCTACAGAAATTTCTCCAATATTCTCTTTTTGAATCTTGATAATTCTCCTTACCATTGCCTGTTTTCTTTTACAATCAATTAAATTATTATAAACTGGATTACCTTTTAGTACTTTAAATGTTTTATTTCTTAACTTTATTGTTTTTTACATTCATCTGTCCACCATGGAAACATTTTCTTATCATTTTTACACCCTGTTTTCTTTATAGTTATCTGCTGCTTCCATGCTTATCTTACAGATTTTTACATTTACATCATTTATATAAATTCTCACATCTACTTTTCCTAAGTTTATTTGACTCAAGTATCTAAATTTAATTCAGTCTGTCTTATTCAAATTCAGTTGTTTTATTGACTTTTATATTCTTATTATTTAAATTTAATCCTACTCTTATTGTTATGGGATAATGATCATTACCTATTGTTGAATTTTCATCACAAATACCAGCTAAAACATTTGAGACAATTGTTAAATCAATAACTGATTCCATTCCTGTTCTTATATTGATTCTTGTTTCCTCCCATCATTAATACATACAAGATTTTTCATTCCCATTAATTCTTCTATAACTTGTCTATTTCTATCATTACTTTTACTCCACAATGTACTATTTGCATTAAAATCCCCACAACAAATTACTTTCCCTTCCAAATATTCAGTTAACTCTTCCATTACTTCAAATGATAATGTTTTACATGGATTATAAACATTTATTATTTTAAATGTACCTTCTTGTTCCCATATCTCAATAACTATATATTCAAGTTATTTCCCTAAAACCTGATATTGTATCCCTTGCTTCATAAATATTCCACATCCTCCTGTCCATCTCTTCTTACTCCATCATATCCTTTAATCACAAAATCTAATGTTTTTTTAACCATTTTCCTGAACACAAATAATTTCTGGTTTATCCTCAAGACTATCATTATAACCTTTAACTTTCTGTCCGTTAGCAATTAAACTTCTTGCTTTCCATTGTAATATTAACATGAACCATTTTCACCTGCTGGTCCTGGTCTCCCATCTTCCTTTATCTTCTCCATGATCCTCTTTAAACCCAAAACCTTTTCAGCTTCTCTCACTATTATTTTAATCTCCTCAGTTTTATGCTTGGTTGATAACATGCTACCAATATTAGTTTTTCTACTGATATTATAACATTTTCTTCTGACTCTTCTTTGCTTTGCTGTGGAATTTGACTCACTGTTTGTTCAATCTCTCTTGTTTTCTGTTCCTTCACATTTTTAGCTGCTTCTGCATATTTTATGTTTTTAGTCATTTTAATCTGTATAATTTCTTTTGCCTTCTTCTTTACTTCACATCCTCCATATGTAACTCTGTTTCCCTCCACAGTTACAACATTTTCTTGGTCTTATTCTTTACATTCTTCTAACTTGTGATCTTCTACACATTTTGAACATCTCTGCTTCTTTTTACAAACTGCTGCTGTGTGTCCTTTGTGACCTTCGACCTTTGAAACAACAAAGTGGTGGAGGGATATAAGGTCTGACCTGAAAACTGAGAAAACCTATTTTGATGCTTTGTTGCAACTCTTTTTCTTCAAATTCAATGAGGATTGACAAACTTCCTACTTTTTCTCTTATTCTTTTGTTCTTCATTTTTGCAAACTACCAATGGCAAGCGGATCCTCCTACTGTTGGGCCGGAAGGGGCTCTCTGGTCGGGGTGGAGTCAGACAGCTCTGGCTGAGAGCTGAAGGTGGTGGGGGGGCATTCAGAGGAACTGGACCTGTGTGCTGTGCGAGTTCTCATTGGTTATGAACCTTAAGTGCCTTACTGACCTACTTCCTTGGGCGCAATTCCCAAGGTGGCGCTGTTGACACCTGCTGGTTACCCTGCTTTGAAGGGCAGAGTAGCAGCTTCATACACTAGTGTTGCCACATCCATGCAATGGAAATTTCGTTGAATTCTGTTCAATGACAATAAATGCTATCTATCTATCTATCTATCTATCTATCTATCTATCTATCTATCTATCTATCTATCTATCTATCTATCTTAAGTTTTATTATTTTCAATTCCTCCCTCCTAACTTTCCTCCTAACTTTCCTTTCTTCTGAACTACTTCCTTCCAGTTATTGTTTACTACCTTGATTATCACCTTTCCTTCATCTATTTTATTTCTCCCTCTTTCCCTCCCACTGGCATCCACCCATCAAAATCCATGTTTTCCTCATTTCCATCCAAACCATTCACTTACCAGTTTATGCCCAAATCCACTTTTTCCAAATCCGATATGTTTCTATGTGTTTTTGTTTTCCCGCGCCGCTCCAAGTCCTCTTTCACCGGCTAAACCCCAGGATTCTTCTTCTTCTTCTTCTTTAGATTTTAACGGCAGCTTGCATCCATTTACGTTGCACTACTGCCCTCTATCGCCTCCTACCATCTACACCTCAAATTCTCTTAAAAATCCCAGTGTTTTTTAAAAAACGAAAAATCTTCTTTTTCCCCTCAATACTATTCAGTTGACCGATCACCTTCTCAAATTTCAATTCCCTACTAACACCTAGTTCTGTTTTTAATAATCTTCTTTGACTTGCGTATTTCCTACATTTAATCAAAACATGTTCCACTGTTTCTACTTCATCACACCATCTACATAAACCAGTAAGGTGTTTCCCCATCTTAAAAAGAGTTCCGTTTAGGAAACTATGCCCAGTTCTTATTCTATTTATAATTATCTCTTCCCTCCTGTTTAATCCTCTGATCCTTTCTACATCGACTGTATTTTGTATTCTAAATAAATGTCTTCCATTTATTTCATTTACCCACCTATCTTCCCATATCTTCTTGCTTTCTTTCCAAATTATACTTTTACCTTCAGATTTAGATAACTTTATTTGCATATCAATATCATCTTTTTTAATTGTCTCCTTCGCCAGCCTGTCCGCTCTTTCATTCCCCATAATACCTACATGAGCAGGAGTCCAGAATAATACAACTTTTTTATTTTGTTCACATATCCTATGATGAACCGCCATAATCTCATATAAAATATTTTGATGATTTTTTGTACGTCCCTTTCCGATACTCATCAACGCAGATAGAGAGTCACTACAAACTATTATTTTATTCCTATCAGTTTCCTCCACCCAGTCTAAAGCTACTAAAATAGCACCTAGTTCTACTGCGAATACACTCAAATAATCAGATGTTCTTTTTGAAATACTAATCTTTAATTCAGGAATCACTACAGCTATACTGGTTGCTTCACTTTTAGGGTCTTTCGACCCATCCGTATAAATTAGCAAATATTCATTATATTTATTCTGCATTTGATTATAAAATTCTTGGCAAGTATCTAATGTGTTCCTTTTCCTAATATTTGTTAGTGTTCTGTCTACATTAATATATTTCCAAGTCCACGTCGGTCTCAAAGGCCACAATACAGTTGGACTAAATTCCTTATAATATACTCTGATAAGGAGCAATTAAATGTTTTGACTCCAAATATTGTGTCAATCTCTCATTCACCATCCTTTCCATCAGTTTACACAGATTAGATGTTAAAGCTATTGGTCTGTAATTTACAGGGTTACTATGATCTTTCCCAGGTTTCTTCAACGGAATAATAATAGCTTCTTTCCACTTACAAGGTAGTCTCCCCTCCTTCCAAATCTTATTGAATAAAATTAATAATTTATTTAAAACTTCCTCACTTACATGTCTTAGCATAATATAACACACCTCATCCTTACCTGGAACACTATTCCTAGTTCTATCCAAAGCTCTTTTTAGCTCTCCAATAGAGAAAGGATAATTCATCAGATCATTATTATTCTCCTTTCTTCTTAAGATTCCATCATATTCCTTTTTAGTTCTCTCCCTTCCCTCCATTTCATTACCTAATAAATTTTTACCACTATGTATCTCCACAAATGTTCTCACTAACATATCAGCCTTTTCCTTGTCAGTTACAGCTACTATATCATTTTTATTTAGTATAGGATAACTCCATTCCCATTTTTTTGATCATCCCCCAAACATCCCCTAGTTTTGTACTACTGCCAATTGTGTCACAGAAACCTCTCCAGTATTCTCTTTTTGTGCTCCTTATTGTTCTCCTGACTTTGGTTTGTGACTTTTTATATTCAATTAAATGTTGAAAATTATGAGACCTTTTAACCAATTTAAATGCTTTATTTCTTTCTCTAACTGCTTTCCTACACTCTTCATTCCACCATGGAACTAACTTTCTCCTATTTTTCCCTGATGTTTTCGGAATAGCCTCCTCTGCAGCAACTAAAATACCCTGACTAATCACTCGGTTCATACTTTCAATACTCTGATCATTTTGAACATTTAACATTTTCCTATCACATAGGTTATAAAATTCCTCCCAATTTGCTTTCTCAAATATCCACTTCCCTCCTATAATTGCAGGCCTATGCACCTGGCCCATCCTTATTTTGCTGATTATAATGTAGTGATCACTACCAAATGACTTATTTTTAACTTGCCAATCACATAGTGGAGCTAAACAGCTAGAAACAAATGTCAGATCTAGTACAGATTCCTTACCTGAATTTATATCAATTCTTGTCTTCTTTCCATTATTCAAGCAAACCAAATTATTACTATCTAGAAATTCTTCTAAAATGTTGCCATTATAATCTATTTTTTCACTACCCCATGATGAATGATGTGCATTAAAATCTCCACACCAAATAACATTTCCTTTCATATCCATCTCTTCAAGTTTACTTACCTCAAGCTTTTTACAAGAATTGTAAAAATTTAAAACCAACAGTACCTTCTCTTCCACCCATATTTCAGTTGCAACATACTCCAAATCTCCTTTTCTTCCAATAACTTTATACGGAATACCTTCTTTAATCAGAGAAAGACACCCTCCTCCATTTCCTTCTTCTCTATCATATCTAACTGCAATATATCCATCCAATTTGAAATCCAAAAAAGGCCTCAGCCAAGTTTCCTGTATACAAATTACATCAGGTTTTTCTTTTAATTCGTAAATAAACTGTTTAAAATCTTGCCCATTTGACAGAAGACTCCTCGCATTCCATTGTAATATTGAGACTATCCTTCTTGACTTGCCTGACTACACAGTTCTCCCCTTATGTCCTCCCACCGAATATTCTTTAAGTCTAAACTATGGCATGCTGCCTTTACAATAATCTGAATCCTTTCCGTTTTTGATTTCACATCCGATGTTGCATTTATAACTCCTGCAATAAAAGTCACCATTTTCTTTTTTTCCTCTTCAATTTTCTTTTCAACCATTTCCATAATTTTTGAAATTACTTGCTTTTCTCCTGTTAGAGATTTCCCAGTTTGTTTCTCTTTCTCAACTACTTTACACGCTTCTGCATATGTTACTTTCTGCGTAACTTTTGTTTTCTGTATCATTGATTGTCGTTTCATTACCTCGCATCCCCAAAAAGCGACACTATGCTCTCCTCCACAACTACAGCACTTTGGTTTAACTCCAACTCCACATTTACCATATTCATGGTCTCCAGAACAACGGGCACATCTCCTTTTTCCTTTACACATTTTTGCAATATGGCCAAATTCCTGACAGTTGAAGCACCTCACTGGTTTGGGCACATATTCCCTGACACTAAATCTTATCAAGCCAAAGAAAACCTCCCTTGGCATTTCTTTTGTTTCAAACTCCAGCAACACAGTTTCTGTTTCAATCTTCTCTGTACCCCTTGTCATTCTTCGTGCTCCTTTTACTTCCTTGTTTCTTTCTTTCAGATTTTCAACTAATTCCTTCATATCAACACTCAACGGCACTCCTGTTATGATTCCTTTGCTTTCATTATTTCTTTTTTCACCCACTTTAACAACTGCTCTAATTTTGACTTTACACACCCATCCAAGCTTTTTCTCCTTTTCAACCTGACCTTCAGAATTACAGCCAATCAAAAGATTTCCGTCTCTCAGTACTTTAGCATGTTTAATTTCCCCAACATGTGTCTTAAGTGCTTTTGTTAGTTTAAGTGGATCAATCTTCTTGACTCCTTCTCCTTCATCAAATCTTATTATAATGTTCAGATTTTGTCTTTTTGGTGCTTCTTTTCCTTCCTCAATTCCTTCATTATCAGTGTCTTCAGTGCTTTCCTCATTTCCTTTTTTCCTCTTTCTTTCAGCAGCTCGCTGCTTCTTTCCACCCTTTCCCACCAATTCCTACTCTTTATCTTCATTCCGACCACTCCTTCCTTCCTCGTCATTACACTCCATACTATTACAGTCACTTCTTTCCAAATCCAACGTCGTCATGTTCCGAATTAAGTCGCATTTAACACCGAAGTTCAGCGAGTCAGTCCTCCTCCTCTCCGTCTGTCTACACCAGGAAGTGGTGACAAGTCCGCCTTCAAAAAAAGGAGGATTCTTCTTCTCCTCCCTGCAGCTGGTTTAAAGCTGGATATCGCCACCTGCTGGGTGTAGCACAAAATTTTACTGTAGTGAAATAAAATAGACAAAAACAAGGTCAACACAACGAGACTTTAAAAACATTTTCCAAATAAATTCTACTCAAAGTGCAAACTCTGACAAACTGAACTAAATGTATTTGTTAGAGTGCAGCTCTGGCCATGTTAGAGATAAACTTCCACATACTTAGGAGCCAGGCCATATTTCACCATAGATCTGAAATTATTCATTCTAACAATAATCCAGAGCTTTTAAAGATTTCTCTAATATTTCTGCTCTAAAGCAAACAGCAGGGAGCAGCTGGGAAAGTTTGATCTGTTAACTTCTCCAGATTCAGAGTAGTCTTTATTTTAGGTATTTTATCATCTGAAGTAAAAACTTTATATTTCCATCAGAAAGTAGCTGAAGGTGAGAGGAAGAGGAGGAAGAGGAGGAGCTGATCTGTCCCTGATCTCTAAAGAGACTCAAACTTCCTCCTTCAGCTCAGCTCAACTCTCCAACATTAACTCTGCTCAACATGCTGTCTCTGCTCACATCTGGATTCACTCTGCTGGTTCTGATCACTGGATCAGGTTGGTTGGAGTCTTTCAGAGAATAATCTGATCCTTCTTGTTCTTCACTTATATCAGTTTTTCTTCCTTCAGGTGTAAACTGTCAACAACTCACTGCAGCGAAGACTGAGGAGTTCAGTTCAGAGGGCAGCTCTGTTACTCTGACCTGTAGTTACACCAAAGATTCTGCTAATTATTTATTCTGGTATCGACAAAATCCAGGAGAACCTCCAGAGTTCCTGAGGTCTCACTCACCTTTTGGTGGATCAGAACATCTGGACAGGATGACATTTAAAGGAAGCAAAGAAGAAATGTCCATGAAGATCTCCTCTGCTGCAGTGACAGACTCTGCTGTGTACTACTGCGCTGTGCAGCCCACAGTGACAGGAAACACCAGAACCCTGTACAAAAACCTGCAGTACTCCACAGCAGCCACCAGGGGGCGCCATGCTCCAGTAGGCGGCGCTCTCCTTGTGCTCTGTGTTCCAGCATTGTGTCAATAAGAAGTGGTGCTGTGAAGAGAACAATAGTCAGACTGAATGTTGAACATCAGCTGCTTCCTCCTGCTGATTTAAACCTTGGTGGACAGATGGAACATTGGCTGTGGATTATTCTGGCTGCTCTTTTCTCTGGTAAGATACAAAGATCAACATGTTTCCTCTACATGGAGTAGAAGTCTTTAAAGCTGCTGATTGTTCTCCTTTAATCAATCATCTTTATTGATCCATCTCTTCCTCTGCATGTTCTGTTCTTCCCCAGAGTGTAAAGGAGACTCAGTGAAGCAGACAGAAAGAGAAGTTGTTGCTGCTGCAGGAGAATCACTGACTCTGAGATGTACCTTTGAAACATCCTATACGACACCCACATTGTTCTGGTATAAGCAAGAAGAAAACAGTTTCCCAAAGTTCATGCTGAAGCAGATGTCATCAACAAAAGACAAAGCTCCAGAGTTCAACAAAGACAGATTCAATGCAGAGATCAACGACAAGTCATTCAACCTGAAGATCCAGGATCTCCGTCTGTCAGACTCTGCTGTGTACTACTGCGCTGTGCAGCCCACAGTGACAGGAAACACCAGAACCCTGTACAAAAACCTGCAGTACTCCACAGCAGCCACCAGGGGGCGCCATGCTCCAGCAGGCGGCGCTCTCCTTGTGCTCTGTGTTCCAGCATTGTGTCAATAAGAAGTGGTGCTGTGAAGAGAACAATAGTCAGACTGAATGTTGAACATCAGCTGCTTCCTCCTGCTGATTTAAACCTTGGTGGACAGATGGAACATTGGCTGTGGATTATTCTGGCTGCTCTTTTCTCTGGTAAGATACAAAGATCAACATGTTTCCTCTACATGGAGTAGAAGTCTTTAAAGCTGCTGATTGTTCTCCTTTAATCAATCATCTTTATTGATCCATCTCTTCCTCTGCATGTTCTGTTCTTCCCCAGAGTGTAAAGGAGACTCAGTGAAGCAGACAGAAGGAGAAGTTGTTGCTGCTGCAGGAGAATCACTGACTCTGAGATGTACTTATGAGACCAGTGATACATATCCATATCTGTTCTGGTACAAACAAGAAGAAAACAGTTTCCCAAAGTACATGCTGAAGCGTTACTCCACAACTTCAGAGAATTCTCCAGAGTTCAGTGAAGACAGATTTGATGCTGATCTCAACACCAAGGCAAAAGAGAAATCAGTCAATCTGAAGATCCAGGATCTCCGTCTGTCAGACTCTGCTGTGTACTACTGCGCTCTGCGGCCCACAGTGACAGGAAACACCAGAACCCTGTACAAAAACCTGCAGTACTCCACAGCAGCCACTAGAGGGCCTCACATCCTTCTCTAGTTCTTTAAATTCCTAGGATTGAGTCTGGTTCTGGTTCTGGGTCAGTCTCTGGCTGGTTTCCTTTAGCAGCATTTCCTTTGTGCTGATTGGTCCGTGTGTTTATCTCTACCTGTTTCTAAGCATTCAGACCTGAGACTGTTCAGTTTCAGCAGCTGGGTTGTTCATCAGATGCTCTGCCAGGAAGCAGCAGCTCTTGGTTCATCAGGATCGTCTGATTCCTGCTGCTGAAATGCTTCTCCAGTAGTTTCCTTTCACTGCGGCTACACCAGGGGTCGGCAACCTTTTCTACTCAAAGAGCCATTTGGGACCGCCTCCCAATAAAAAGAAAGCACTTGGAGCCACAACCCATTTTGACGTCATATATATAAAACCTATATGCTATGTACAAAAATCGATACTATGTTGCGTTTATGAAATCAACGAACTGCTGCAGAGAACACAACATTTTATTTCTGCATGCAACAAAACGCATTTTACACTTTGTTGATGCTCAATTTCAAACAAAATACCTTCTGTCTATTTGAGTCTTTGTATTTAAGAAATAAAAATCGAAACTTACCCAACCTGCACTGAAGGAAACATAGAAACAGAATGCAGTCACCTGTCCTCCTCTTATTCAGGAGATAAAAATCAAAACTTATCCAAATATTATCCACCGGTACTGAACCAACCAAGCAAACCAAAAAATGCGCAGTCTGCTTCTGTGTCCCGTAGTTCGGTACGGCGCCCCCTAGGGGACATGGGGAGTTTTTTCCTTTTGCGTTCCCTCGCAATAATCTACTGGTCAGTTATGCAGCATAATTGAATACTGTAGCCTTTCTTATGGTGGGCGCCGTACTTTCTGCTTTAATATAAGGTTATGTGAGGTTTTTCCATGAATGTTAGAATCTTTTTGTGAAATATCTGAAGTTTTATATCTTTCTTTAGGATAGAAAGGCGCCACAAACCTACGATATAAACAGAAACTTTCTGTAAGTAGGAAAGAAATAAAAATACTTTATAATTTGGAATATTTCTGAGTTATTATCGCGGTTAATAAATCATCTGACAGTTTTGATTGTGTCTCTGTTGTTCTAGTCTGAATGGTTTAAAGAGCTGCTTTCAGTTCCATCTTAGCCTTAACAGACATAAACATGCAGGAAAAAATAAATCGATTTTCAATCAGTGTTTTGCACCAAACAGTTAATAATAATAAACAAGTTTTCACTGAGGCTCTGTAAGAGCCATATGAATGAAATAAGTAATTATTGATATGACAGGAGCAGCGGCTTTGACACTAAGGTGTGTCGATGTGGGAGTGACGTCACCAGGTGTGAATGGAAGGATACTGACCTGCTGGCTTTGTGTGTATGAGGAAGCGGTGAGCGGGGCGGTCAGTCCTGGCAAAGTTTGGAGCCTGATCATCAAAATGGAATAAATCGATAATTGTGACAGAACAAAGAAAAGGTTTGGAGTTGATTGATAAACGGACAGATGAGATTCCCCGAGTTAACCCAGTGCGGCCCTTTACCATCATTAGTTTGTCGTGTTTTTAATAATAAAAACTTGTTAACAGTAAAAACTGTTTGGTGCAAAACACTGATTGAAAATCGATTTATTTTTTCCTGCATGTTTATGTCTGTTAAGGCTAAGATGGAACTGAAAGCAGCTCTTTAAACCATTCAGACTAGAACAACAGAGACACAATCAAAACTGTCAGATGATTTATTACCCGCGATAATAACTCAGAAATAGTCCAAATTATAATGTGTTTTTATTTCTTTCCTACTTACGGAAAGTTTCTGTTTATATCGTAGGTTTGTGGTGCCTTTCTAAGAAAGATATAAAACTTCAGATATTTCACAAAAAGATTCTAACATTCATGGAAAAACCTCACATAACCTTATATTAAAGCAGAAAGTACGGCGCCCACCGTAAGAAAGGCTACAGTGTTCAATTATGCTGCATAACTGACCAGTACAGTTTTATGAACGCAAAAGAAAATAATCCCCATGTCCCCTAGGGGGCGCCGTACGCTTCAGCATCAGCTCCGAAACAACCTTTTTTCTCTCCTCTCCCTCGGGATATTTTTTAGTGTTTGCTCTTGAAATGTCTTTCAACATTTGACTTCTTGTTGTTTGCCAGTCTGTCGCCACAGATTAAGCAGAAGGTGAACCAGTTTCATCAGCGGTGAAAGCAAAATGATCTGTCCACGTAGCATTAAATGTTCTGCCATCTTCAGAATGTTTCCTTTTCTTGGATTTATTCATGATGTATCTTCCAGGCAAGGGTCAAAAGGTCAATAAATCAGTGCGCTAAATAAACGCGGTCTGCCAGACATGTGGGGTTCGCCAGGAAAGCCTGTCGCACATCGGCGGACATGACGTATATTTTGGGTGCTAAAAATGTTCAAAACTTTTGTTTTTATGTTACAAGTTTACCATAATCTTCAGATTTAGACATTTATTTTAAAATGATTTTAATTTATAATTTTTTAATGATTTAATTTTAATAAAATATTCTATTTCCCAAAGTCACTGGGAGCCACAACAGAAGGATGAAAGAGCCACACGGGGCTCCGGAGCCACTGGTTGCCGACCCCTGGACTAGACCTGAAGCAACCAGAACAAAACATTTACTGTTTCAAGCAACATATTTACTGTTCTAACTTGGTTTTCTAGCATAGATTGAACACGTTATATAATCCTACAATCTTAGTGCATCTTTATATCTAATCATTTTAGACCTGAAGAAAAACTAAAACAGATTCACTCATGTAGTAAATCTGGATGGTAGAAGGAGAAAAACCTCAAACCCTCCAACTGACCTGATCCTACAGGACAGACACACTGACCAGAACCGGACCAGAACCAGAACCAGACCAGAACCAGACCAGAACCGGACCAGAACCAGACCAAAACCAGACCAGAATCGGACCAGACCAGAACCAGAGCCAGATCCAGACCAGAACCGGACCAGAACCAGAACCAGAACCAGAACCAGACCAGAACCGGACCAGAACCAGAACCAGAACCAGAACCAGAACCAGACCAGAACCGGACCAGAACCAGACCAGAACCGGACCAGAACCAGAACCAGACTAAAACCAGACCAAAACCAGACCATAACCGGACCGGACCAGAACCGGAACTAGACCAGAACCAGAACCAGAACCAGACCGGATCAGAACCAGAACCAGAACCGGACCAGAACCAGAACCAGGTCCAGAAGCAAGGCAAACTGGAACATGTCGGCTGGTTTGTGGGTCGTCCAGCAGGTTGGACCATAATTTGGTGACCCTTCAGAAACTCAGCCTGGTGGTGGCAGCAGCATGATGTGGGACTGTTGCCATCGTTTCACCTCTGCAGTCGCCTGAGAATTTCTGACCATCTTCATCCCAGTATGACCACAGTGGACTCATCTGGTGGATATTTCACACTAAGTCATCTGATCTCAAACTGGTTCCTAAACTGGGAGGATCACCAGTTAACTGGATCTTAGAGCATCAGAGCTGCTGAAACCTCATCACCATAATCCGTCTCAGTAGTTTCTGGTTGGCTGCAGCACCGACTCACTAACTTTAGCTGGTTTCTCAGTCAGAAATCACCTCACTGGCTGAACCTCACCTTCAGCAGCAACCAGTTTCTCTCTGGCTCCTCCCACCACTGCTGAGCTCAGCCAATGAGAAGGCTCGTCTCTAACAGCAGCTTGATGATGATGATGAAGGTCTGTTAGTCTTCCTTCTGCTGCAGTGGATCATCTCTGTAGATCTGCTGTCTGTCCTGAACTCTTGGAACATGTTGCTGTACCTCCTGCTCTTCTCTCTCTACATCGGTGAGTATCAGAACAGAGAGAAGCTCTGATGGTCTCTCTGAATCTCACTGCGACCACATGTGGATGGAAGAGCCTCTGAGTCTCCTGATGCCTGAATCTGCTGCAGACTGACTGACATGAACCTTCATTTTACAGCCATGGGCTCCATGAACACCGTCACACAGGAGCAGAGGGAACACGTCGCTTCAGAGGGAAGCCCCACCAGTTTGAGCTGCGGATATACTGGTTCTATCTATAATGTCCAGTGGTACCGACAGCAGCACGGATCCAGACCAGAGTTCCTGCTCCACATCACAGAGTCGGGATCGATCCATCCAACTCGCTCCGATTTCTCAGCTCACATCGATAAAACTCAGAAACGAGGAACTCTGCTGATCTCCTCTGCTGCAGTGACAGACTCTGCTGTGTACTACTGCGCTGTGGCGCCCACAGTGACAGGAAACACCAGAACCCTGTACAAAAACCTGCAGTACTCCACAGCAGCCACTAGAGGGCCTCACTCCCTGTTAAACCACTGAAACCTGCAGTACTCCACAGCAGCCACTAGAGGGCCTCAGACTGCATGAACCTGAGGTTTCTCTGTAGAAACTTACTGAACCTCATGACAAAGCTGCTCCTGCTCCAGTTTGTCCAGCAGATCTAAGTGAATGGGAGGAACCGTTCTAAGCTGCAGGTTGATGAGCGTCTGGACGTCCACTGGTCCCAACAAGCTGCTGGATTAAGACAGAAACGTAAAACTTAAAGTCAAGATTTATTAACAAAATGAACTTCATTAAACTTGGTATTTAGATTCTTTATTAGAAATACCAATAATTAAAATGTAATGTATTTTGATTTTTTTTATCTAAAATTTTATGCAAACTGATGGTTTTTTGTTTATTATGTTTTCCTAAAGTTTAAACAGAATCCAAGGTCTCTTAATGTACTTAAGGCCATTTTTAATCAGCTTGTAAATAATGTTTCAGCATCGTTAGTCTCCTCTATGCTTGTATTGGTGTGTTCATTATTTCTCTTTTATTTACCATATCATATTTAAAGTGGGTTTGTGTATCTGTGGTTTTATGGTTTGCATTTTCTGTGTTGCTGCTGTTGGGCAGATTCATCTTGAACAAGAGATTTTTAATCTCAGTGAGATTTAACTGATTAAATAAAAGAGACAGAATGAAACAGAAGAACTCAACCTATTCTGTCATAGGAGCTTCATGATAAATTATGTCCCATATTTAAATATAAATCATTCTGACCTGTGAAAACAACATGAAGCCTGACAATGAATAAACAAGTAAATGACGTTTGATTCTGAAACATAAATTCTGATTATAGTTTTAATCTTTCAGGTTCAACCTTAATAAAAGTAAGAAAAAAGACAAATGAATTGGATTTTACTCGTGAGGAGAGCAGAGAGGCGGGTCTGATTTTCAGTCTCCAAACTCGCTCTGAGAATCCTCTCTTGCTTCTCCTTTATTTTGCAATCATGATGCCCTAATTTACATTTAGCCAACAGTTGGTCCTAAAAGGGTGGAGAACAAAACCCAGCTGCTAACACACACTCATAAATCTTCTCCATACAATGAATCTCCTGTCTTAAGTACATGTGAGGGCGTCAAACAGTTCCTGTGTCTCTGGGTCACAACCTTTGACCCTTTAGCCTTTGGTGTTTTTCCTGCCAGGTCAGTTTATCACGCTTATCATTTCCTGCAGACATTCCAGAAACAGACATAGTATCTAACAGTCCTTACATATAATTATTAGTATTTATATATGTTATTATTTTAATTCTATCACTGTTAGTATGAAACAACGGCTGGTAAAAAGAAAATGGCAGAGAGTTGTGACTGGCTTGTTACTCTAACCCAGCTCACTAGGAACAAAGTGACATTATTTATGATTTAAACATAAAAACTTTAACAGCTCTGGTTTAGGTGGTTCCTCTGCTCTCGGAGTGGATGAAGCCAGAAACGGATCAGCAGGTTTATGGAAGTTGTGATAAAACATTTTGCCACCTTCCCAATATTCCAGCGAATGTTTTCTGTCTCATGTTTGCATCTTAAAATGACTCGGCTGAACTTTGGCGACCGGTTAGTATCGTTGCCTTTCTGCAGAGCTCAAAATGCCTCGGCACAAGTTTTTCTGTACATCATTAAAGTTCATTGGACACTTTTAAAACCCTAGAAATTAGAACACAGGATGATCCACTGTGCTGTTTTTTGGCATTACAGGCTATGATTTATTATTACTGTGTGAAACTATTTATTAGATCAAAGTGTTGCCAGGAAAAATTGGGTCCATTGGAAAAAAGACGCTCCAAAGAACTGCAAACGCAATAAAATCCTAAAACTAGAAAATGTGACGGTGAAACAGCGGCGCTTTGCTGCCTTTTGTTTCGATCCGCAACCAAACCGACGAACCAGTTCCTGAATCAGTCACCTGGTTCGGCCCGAATACGAGGCTTCAAACGTCACAACCTGCTGCATCAACACAAGCCTTGATACGCTTCATAAAATCCTCCTGATTGGTCGACTCGCTCCGAGGCCTCGGCACTGAAAACGCGTCACGGCTTTTTCTAAGTGTGTCACGTGTTGTTGCGCAACACCCCCCCCCCTCCTTTCTGTCTCTACTCTCTCACTCTCGTACTTCCTCTTCTGAGAGGGGAGATGTGCTACCAGCTCTCCTTCTAACGGGTTAATTGAGTTTCTAAATCTGCTGGGATTTACCCTGTCCAGAACTGAAGTAAACTCTGTTTAAGCTGGTTTCGAGAAACGATTCACCTGATTTTTAACGGCCTACATCCAGGTGTCTCACCCTTCTTCCCTCTGTGAATTAGCCAGACTGAGCAGCCTACAGCCAACTAGTTTCACAGAGCACACCTGTTAATGGTCGCTCGTTCTCTATTTTACAACTTGCATTTGTTATTGAACCAGGTAGGTTTTAGTGACTCGGGCGAGTCCCAAGGATGACGTTTTAAATTTGGGCTACCAGCAACCTAAAAACATTTTCCACTTATTCAAACATCAGAGCTATTTTACAACCATCAAAGAACTTTAAGGTGACTCATTAACTGAATGTCCGCAACATCTTTTAGCTTTTCTTTATGCTAAATATTTTATTAGTAAGGCATTTTTGCAAGGGTCAGTACAGCTTCATTCAGTAGCAGAAATAATCAAATAAGTAAAATCAATCATCTAGTCTATCTTTCCCTACTGCTGACACTGAGAACTAAAAAAGGGAACCTTTGAGAGAGACGGACGGAGTTTGACGTTTCGAACCCCAGACCTGGCCTGATGGTGAAGAAGGTGTTGCAGCAGGAGGAAGATGTTGATCGGCGAAGGCAGGAATCTCTGCAGGTCTGATGAGCTTCTTCTCCGCATGGATGGTGAGGTCACACAGGACTTGGTGCTGGCAGGAAAAAAGGCACCAGTTCTTCTTCTTTGTCTTTGCCTTTGTCTTCATCTTTGTCTTTGGGGTCTGAACCCAGCCGATGAGAGAAGTGCGATTCGAAGCCACAGGTTGTGGGCCAGACGGGTTGGTCCCCATGAGCAGGACAGTCTCCGACTCTGTGGCCCCGGCTCTTCTTCAGCTGCAGAGTTCTTTGTCCATCTCGATTTTGGCTAAAAGCTGCCCGGAGGATCCAACAAAAGGTTCCTCTTTTGCACCCACTTTTTATAGGGTTTATCCACCTTTTGGTGCGTTTGCATTGGCTGTCTGCTTAGACAGATGATCTCATATCCATCACTGTCTTACAGACATTTCCTGATGTCTGTGCTAATGTCTCAGGGTTGCTCAACCTCCTATGTCCATTGCCTGCACAACCTTTCACCTACTCTCTACCTCCAACATATCAGTGATGTTTAATTGCAGTTACACCTTTTACACCATTTCAAGTTCAATGTCAAAATCACATTTATATTACATTTATTTTCTTTAGCTTCTCTGATTTAGCATTCATTTATGATTTTATAACCATAACTTATTAATTATACTTATTATAATCTTAATGTGAGTTATTACAGATGTTTTTCTGAAAAGAAACCAAGAATAATCCATGATTCTAATTATTTAATACCAAAGTTACAGTTACTTGTTTTTCTTGTAAGTGTTCTCACAAATATAACTGTAAGTATTATTACAAGTAAACCAATATTAATATAAGTATTTTACTTTGAATCTTATCAAATTACTAATAATGTTTAGATTTCATTCTTTAAAACTTTCATGCTTTAAAATAAGGAATAGTCTCATTTATTTTTATAAATCTGCAGGCTGGAAACTTACTTCCTCTTTTTCCAGGAAACCTGCTTTCCCTGTTTCATGAATCTCTCTGTCTGACTATGATTTCTTATGATTAGATAGAAAAAAGTAGAATTAAAGCAAAGTTTGCATGAGACAAAACCAACACACACAACCAGATTTATTTTATTGACACCTAAGTCTACTGTTGGGCCTTAATGTCACTTGAGTGATTCATTTTAAAGATAACTTTATTTATTATTACTGTTAAACTAAAATCTCCAGCATGGGGAAGTGGGATGAGCTCGGATTTTCTTGACACACGATTCATCACCATGATCCCAGCTCCAGTCTGCATTTTGATTATCCAAAACTCGCATTTCACTACACAAAGAGCTCAAACTAAAATTTAAAATTTGCTAGTGGTTATAGTTTCCCTTACAATGTGATTAGAAGATTTGCTGCATGATATCTTGTTGATTCGATTCATGTCAGAGAATAAAGGTGGATGTGATTCAGCATCATTAATTCTCAGGTTATAATTCATACAAAACAATAGCAAATGAAACAGAAAGACCTGTCTGAAGAAACTCAGGTATTCACTGATTTTTATAGTAAACTACTTTAACTCAACAGATCAGACACGTCAGTCATAAGAGGATAAATCAGAACATCCTGTAGTAAAGGTCATTGGTCAAATTCTTTGTGTGACTATGTGAAAAAGCCCAACCTCCTTCCTTGTTTTTTCTAATAAAAGAGCAGTGCAGAAAAAGATCTGGCAGAGTTGATCCCAGACAGTGTTTGACGGCGGTTTCCGCGTCTGTTTTCATCTCTCCTCTTCTACAGAAAAGTCATTTGTGTCTCTGGTTGATTCTTTGCAGGTTAGGAAATAAAATAAACCTAACAGATTTAAACCAAGCAAATCCAAATTAAATTCAGATTAAATACAGATTAAATCCAGGACAGGTTGTCATGAGCTGACTGTCTGCTGAAGCTGAGAGGAAGAGGAGGAAGAGGAGGAGCTGATCTGTTCCTGATCTCTAAAGAGACTCAAACTTCCTCCTTCAGTTCAGTTCAACTCTCCAGCATTAACTCTGCTCAACATGGACTATTATGGTCTGTCTCTGCTCATCATGTCTCTGCTAACAGGTCAGATTCAGTCTAAATGCTTTAATCTACTGAAATGTTTATGAAAACTTTTGTAACTGAACAGATTTTTCTTCCTGCAGGTGTCAGATGTGATCAACCGACTCCCTCGTACAGTGAAGTGTTCAATTTAGTCGGCAGCTTTGTTCCTCTGAGCTACACTTTATCCAAACCAGCAGCTGTTAATGATTATTTCTTCTGGTACCGACAATATCCTGGAAAACCTCCAGAGTTCCTGATCTCTCACACAGCAAAGGGAGGAGAATTATCTCAGCCGCTTCCTGGTTTTTCTATTAGAGTGAATGAAAATCAAACCCAGATGGATCTGCTGATCTCCTCTGCTGCAGTGACAGACTCTGCTGTGTACTACTGCGCTGTGAAGCCCACAGTGACAGGAAACACCAGAACCCTGTACAAAAACCTGCAGTACTCCACAGCAGCCACTAGAGGGCCTCTCTCCCTGTTAAACTACAAAAATTAGGACTTTATAAAAAGTCCTGTTTGTTAACTGACAGACAAATATTAGAATAAAGGAGGAACATGTTTATCATCCCAGACCCCAGACAGGACTCCTACCTGGACTCTGGCAGTCACACCTGACTGCAGCTTACCAACATGCTGACAATATTTTAGTAGTTTATCATGAGTTAATTGCTGGGAGAACAGAGTCTCTCTCCAGGGAAATATCAAACAGCCAACATTTAAACCATGAGACTGTTTGTGAACAAGCAGCAGATCACTTTTTAAATGATGACGAAGGCCATATGCTGAGCTGAGGATGCTGCCTGGACCCCATGAAGAGATGCAGAGACTGTAGATCTTTGGGAAACTCTGGACTGGCTTTGTTTCCTCCAGATTGTGCTCCGGTCTGTAAAATGGGCTTGTGTTTAATAAAAATGTTCTTTTTATTCATCTTAGCCTTCCTGTAGGTTTTTCACTTCCACATCTCACAGAGGGATGTTACAGACAAATCCATATCCACTCTTTGTAAGAATCTAGTTGACCTAAAATTAAACAAATTAGTATGACGTTTTGCCCTTAATAGTTCTGATAAGTTAGAAAATGGGAAAAAATCATGTTCAGCAGCAATAAGTTAGAAAATGTCAAGGATTGGATAATCTGCCAATTTAGCACGTAAGTGTGTGTTTATGTGTGTGTGTGTGTGTGTGTGTGTGTGTGTGTGTGTGTGTGTGTGTGTGTGTGTGTGTGTGTGTGTGTGTGTGTGTGTGTGTGTGTGTGTGCTGGTTTAGCTATCATTATGAGGACTTAATCTTGACAAACGACTAACATTGTGTGGACATTTATAGCTGTGAGGACATTTTGCCATGTCCACTCAATATAAACACAATTTTTGAGTTAGGCGTTGGGAATAAGGTGGGAATTAAATGGCTCAGGGAAAATATCAAGATTAGTTATAGAAATTAATGGGAGTGTGTGTTAGTGTGTGAGGGCGGAGTTCAACAAAGGCGGTGCTTCCTCAGGGCAGCATGCACACTGGAGCCGCTGCTGGCTGTGAAGAGAACAATAGTCAGACTGAATGTTGAACATCAGCTGCTTCCTCCTGCTGATTTAAACCTTGGTGGACAGATGGAACATTGGCTGTGGATTATTCTGGCTGCTCTTTTCTCTGGTAAGATACAAAGATCAACATGTTTCCTCTACATGGAGTAGAAGTCTTTAAAGCTGCTGATTGTTCTCCTTTAATCAATCATCTTTATTGATCCATCTCTTCCTCTGCATGTTCTGTTCTTCCCCAGAGTGTAAAGGAGACTCAGTGAAGCAGACAGAAGGAGAAGTTGTTGCTGCTGCAGGAGAATCACTGACTCTGAGATGTACCTATGAAACAAATTCCTTTGCAAATCCATATCTGTTCTGGTATAAACAAGAAGAAAATAAACTCCCAATCCATATACTGACACGTGTTAAAGGAACAGGCGTGAACTCTAAGCTGTTCAACAAAGACCGATTTGATGCCAGTGTTGAAGATGTTTCCATTCTTCTGAGGATCCAGGATCTCCGTCTGTCAGACTCTGCTGTGTACTACTGCGCTCTGCAGCCCACAGTGGCAGGAAACACCAGAACCCTGCACAAAAACCTGCAGAGCAAAAAAAAATACAATACTCCACAATATCCACTAGAGGGCCTCAAAGATCAGGCTACATTAGCATGACAGTAATGTAAGGGGTTGAATGAACTGTGCTTCAGGAATGGTGAGACAGCAGCTATTCAGCTGAGGCCTTGTAGCGTGTTTTACTAGACAAACACTGTAGAATCCCCTTTAACAGTCTACTGGTGTAGTTGTGAGTTTTTACTGTCCTGCTGAATGTTTCTCCTGCTTTCTCTCAACCACTGAACACAACCCATGTTATGGTCTGAAAGACTTTGTTTCCACCAGGAGGAAGAGGAGGAGCTGATCTGTTCCTGATCTCTAAAGAGACTCAAACTTCCTCCTTCAGTTCAGTTCAACTCTCCAACATTAACTCTGCTCAACATGGACTATTATGGTCTGTCTCTGCTCATCATCTCTCTGCTAACAGGTCAGATTGGATCTTAATGATGATCTTAAACTGGGAAAATGTGTCAATGACTCACGATGAAAACTTTTATAACTAAACAGATATTTCTTCATTTAGGTATCAGCTGTGATCAACTTACTCCTCATGAGGAGGAACTCTTCAGTTTAGAAAGCAGCTTTGTTAATCTGTCCTATACATTTTCAAGACGAGCTGCAAATGATTATTTCTTCTGGTATCGACAATATCCTGGAAAACCTCCAGACTTCCTGATCTCCCACTCAGGAACAGGAGCTCCAATGTCAACGCCGCTTCCTGGTTTCTCCTTCAAGATGAATGCTGATAAAACCCAGATGGATCTGCTGATCTCCTCTGCTGCAGTGACAGACTCTGCTGTGTACTACTGCGCTGTGAGGCCCACAGTGACAGGAAACACCAGAACCCTGTACAAAAACCTGCAGTACTCCACAGCAGCCACTAGAGGGCCTCACTCCCTGTTAATCTACTGGTTGTTGAGTCTTTGGACTGAAGACAAAGACAACAGAGACATGAAGCAGTAAAGATCAGAGACAGAGCTGCTGAGGAAGCAGAATGAATATAATTTCCTCTCTGACCGTGTGGGGCTGCCCAGCAGACCCCCCGCTGCTTTGCAAGCTAGATGTGGCAATCCGGTGAGGCTCATTGTGAAGGAGGTACTCCATCCTCAGTGCAGGTCATACATGATTTCTGGACCTTTTAGCCATTTGGCTCCCATACATCTTTATTTGGCTGCCTACTAATTGCAAATGGATACATTTCAAACTCAGGTGAGAAGACAGGAGGATACTGATTGACAATTCCTGCAAAAGCAGAGCACCCAAAGAAGGATATTTACCATAAACCTCCCATCAGTGCGTCCCATCGCTGGTAGCCCCAAACCCAAAGCCCTGTTACCTTGTAGCAAATGATGCACAGGATGAAAAATGAGTGAGGGGAGGGAGACGTTCAAATGTAGCAGTTTCTGAAACTCTGCACAAGGAACACTGATGTGTGTCTGATCAAACTCTGCACAAAAACCTGCAGTACTCCCCAGCAGCCACTAGAGGGCCTCACTCCCTGTTGGTCCACTGGTTGTTGAGTCTATGGACTGAAGACAAAGACAACAGAGACATGAAGCAGTAAAGATCAGAGACAGAGCTGCTGAGGAAGCAGAAAACTCTCTGATTGGTTGAGTTGAAGTGGCCCCGCCCACTGACCTTCAGCTCATCCAATGACATAATTTCTTCCTCCTTCTGCTGCAGTGGAAGAACATTGTTGATCTGCAGTGTGGCTCTAAGGACTCCAAAGACATGTTGCTCTGCCTGGTTCTGCTTCTGTCTCTCAGTAGAGGTGAGTTTTATTATTAAGTAATTAATTATTTCACAAGTTGATTTAGTTGTGCAGGTAGACAGTAATACCGATCAGGTTGTTCATTTTCTCCACTTTAACAGGACTAACAGCTCAGGACTCAATCGCTGCTGTTAGAGGTGAAGACAGAGGGACAGAAGGACAGCGTGTCTCACTCCGCTGTAACTACGAGACAACATCAAATCTTCCCAACCTTCACTGGTACAAACAAGTTTCCGATGTTGAGGCTCCTCAGTTCCTGCTGTGGAAAGGAGCAAAAAACCAAAGTAAGGAGGCGTACGTTCCCAACGATCGTTACGGATCAGTAACAACAGATACATCAACTGAACTGCAGATAGAAACAGCAACCCTGGCAGACTCAGGCCTCTACTACTGCGCTCTAGAAACACAGTGGTGCAACATGTAGAGGAGGCTGTACAAAAACCTGACCACAGACACCAAACTCAGGTTCAAAGATAAGAGAAACCACAAACCACCGCTGCTCATCCAAGGCTTCTGCTTTTTACTTGTTATGGGAAGAAATGGAAGTTCATCATCTGATCATCGAGGAAAAATCCACAATTTTAACTCCTGACAATTTTCATTTTTAAAATTAAAAGAAAAATACAAGTTTACTATGAGCAAAAGAACATTTTCAGAAATGTCAGCCATTTTCTAGTGATGCTTAAAGGTTTTGTGCAAAAAGGTTTTTATAGATTTAAGGAATTCTGCAAACAGTTTATCACCTTATTTTCAACATTCTGATTTCAAAACTTAGAAAAATTAACATCTGAAACACAACTTCAGGACGACTCGGCATCCGGAAACCTGCAGGAGCAACAGGTCAATACAAAATGACCAACAGCCACTAACAAGACAGAAACACAATTAATTTATTCTGAACGAAAGTTTCAGTTTTTTCTCCAAACTGCAGAGTTTCAGACTGAAATGTTTGATTCTGAAAATCTATTGAGTCCGACCTGAGAGGTTTGATGAAACTGCAACTGAAAATAAATCGAAAATCAGATGAAAACCAATGAGTGGGTTTCAGTAAAACAAAAAATAAGTTTTCTGCTCGTTTCCGGTGAGAGTTGGACTCCGCCAGGGCTGCCCTTTGTCACCGATTCTGTTCATCACTTTCATGGACAGAATCTCTAGACCAGCCAAGGTGTTGAGGGGATCCGATTTGGTGGCCTTAGGATCTCATCTCTGCTTTTCGCAGACGATGTGGTCCTTTTGGCTTCACCAGGTCATGACCTGCAGCTCTCACTGGAGCGGTTCACAGCCGAGTGTGAAGGGGCCGGGATGGGGATCAGTGCCTCCAAATCCGAGGCCATGGTCTTGAGCCGGAAAAGGGTAGAGTGCCTTCTCCGGGTCAAGGGGGGTGTCCTGCCCCAAGTGGAGGAGTTCAAGTATCTCGGGATCTTGTTCAGGAATGGGGGAAGAAGGGAGCTGGAGATCGACAGGCGGATTGGTGCAGCGTCTGCAATGAAGCGGCGCTGTACCGGTCCGTCCTGGTGAAGAGAAATAAGTTACTGGTGGAGCAGAGCCGAGTCCAGACAGAGACGAGGCGTCGATTCTGGAAGAAAACCCGGTGAGAGTTTCATATCAATATTTCTTCTTCTGGACCCGACAACATGCAGGAGGGCAGCTGCAGCACCGACCCGGATTCCTGGTCCGGATCGGTGCTGAGCAGCCGAGTCCCGGACCTGGGCTCTACTCTCTGAAGCCATCTCGGATCAGAACCTCACTGCTGGGATCGGCTCACCTACTCATGGGTCCACAGCGCCATCATGTGGTGAAAACTCTTCCAGCCATATTTTCTGTTTCTTTCTTGCTTTCCGGTGTTTTCAGTTTCAGCTGCTGATTTCCTGCTGCAGCGTTTTAATATTTCATTCATGGGATCATAACTGGACCAGTTTCAGATCATTTCTCCTTTAAAACTCTCAGTTCTGACATCTTTACTGTTTCACAGGAGAAGCTTTAAACCAGAGGCGTTAACAAAACGGACCAGAATGAAACACATCACCGCTTTACTTTTACATTCATTAGTGTTTTGTGTCCTTTTCAGTTATTCAGTGTATTTTATGTTTATTGTTGTTATTTTTTCCTGTTAGTTTATGGATTAAACTCATATTTCTTTTTAAGCTCGCTCTTTATTCCGAGCTGATTTTTCATCCCTGCTTCCTGTTTTAAATGTTTCCATCCAGGGATCCTCTGATTTCAGCTCAATAATGTTTATTTTTATATTTGAACTGAATAAATTTGACATATTTGATGTCTTCAGATTTAATCCATCTGTCCTGTAGAGCAGATGCTTCAGTACCAAAAGCGGCCAGTAGGTGGCGGTGGCGCTCCATCAGAAAATAACATTATCAGAGGAATAGACTGATTTCATGTATTATCGGACATTATGGTATTTTACGATGTGAAGACTTTCACTGCCTGGCTGCTGAAATGTGTTATGCAAATAAATTTGATTTGAATTGACTCTAATCAGCAGCTCCTGTCTCCTGGTCGGCCTTTAACTAGGCCGCATCATGAGAGGCAGAAACTGGAAAAATTCTGCATTGAAAGGAAATGATCAAATGTTTCAACTGATGATAAACTCGTGATTCAGTCCGGATTCAAAGGAACCAGCAGGTTCTGAACGTCTCGGGCGGTTTGTTCCAGTTTTGGTTCTGGTTCTGCTTAAACCGACCTGATGGGTCAACATGGTTCCTTCCTGAGCAGCAGGCTTCAGACTAAAGCCTCTCAGAGCTTCAAGAACTTCTGATTCACTGACAAACGGAGAACCAGAGCAGAGATTCTCCACCCGGTTCTGATCCAATCAACTGGACCGGCTGGAAAATATCCAGAAACGAAGCCTGCTGTCCAGCTGCATGCAGGGTGTACTGACTTACTGCAGGGTGTACTAACTTACTGTTTGTGTCCATGAAGTTCGGTTCCTCTTCAGGCTTCCTGTTATTTTATTTCAATTAATTTTTAATTTTAGTTTTTATCATATTTTCCTGGAGAAAAACTGTTAGATTCTCCAGTTTTACTCTGTCGGTTATTTACCTGGCTGTGCGTGGGGTGGTGGGGTCAGGGAGTAGAAACAGTTTTGTCTCCAGCTCTCCCTTCACACCTGGAGCCCGAATGACCATCCGGACGTCGTGATTGGTTAATGCGTCATGTGACTGACTGTCCTTCTAACCGATGGTACAGGCCAGATTTTACCCTGAGTTACAAACATTTTCATAAATATATAATCAACATTTTAGCTGGTAAATGTCTGGAGGAACTGCGTCTGTTTTCCGGCAGATTCATCAGCCTGGGACTCAGACGTCATTCTGTCCGTCAGTCTGTTGTAACCCGGGTGTAAAATGTAACTTCCATTCCCCCATTATCCGGTTTCTCCACTCCCTGTCACCTTTATCTCAACTCTCGCGATATCTTGAATGTAATGTCAGCCAATCGCTGTTGGGTATCAGTGTCACATGTACCATCGCAGCCTATCTGCTAGGTATATTAGCAGGAGCCGGGAGGTATGAAACATTAGGACGCGTTGGGAGGAGCAGAGCTGCAGGTTAGTTGAGCGTTGTGTCATTCATCATTCACCTTAAATCTGTACGATGCTTACATAATGTGCTGAACTGTAGGAGCCAACTACTAGAGCCATAAAGGAGGTGAAAAAAATCTGTTTGTGCGAGATAAAACTGCGGAATTGGTGAGTGTTTCTGTGTGTAATTTAGCATTAGCTCGTTGTCACTGTTTGTTGGTGTAGCTGCTAAATGACTGACTGTTAACCCATTTGATGGACAATAAGGTGCCTTAAATATTTATTGAGCACTTGTTTAGATTAGTTTTTTTTACATTTCATATTAACTAATTTATATGGTGCATATTTATAGAATTTTTCATGGATTTATATTGAATTTTATAATTATTGAAAATGCATATTGCCTGAAATTGACTGTTTTAGAATTATTCATAGTGCAAAGAGTGCCATTTAATGAATTTGTGTGCACACTAGAATGTTTTGATTATTTATATGTACATACTGAGAAAATGGTCCTGTTTTATTATTCAGGCTAGGTTCGATGTTGAGCTGGAGCCCAAGGAAAGATTGCACTTTTGGTGCTGGAAGACATCTGCTTCTCCTGCCAGGCTGGTAGGAGGCTCCTTGCAGCTAATGAACAATTTTGTCCCCACTCTGATCTGACTTTGGTCAGCTGATGACCTGCACTGCACCAAGCATTTTATTAGTAATCTGCTTGGGACCTCTAATCAACCCCAGCTTGGGGTAGATGAACTGAAGGGTGTGGGTCCATTTATGTTGGAACTGTGGGATTGATAAATTTTGGTTTTTGTTTTTCTTTCTCTGTTGCGCATTTTTATATGGCCATTTGGATGTTTCCACTGTTGTAAATATGTATATAATTTTTTTTTCACACTATAAATACAAGGCACTTCAACTGCAAACTTCTAGTCTGTCTGCTCCTTCATGAGTCGCATTTACCTTCTGTGAAAACTAGCCCATTGATCTTATTGGTCACAATCCATTTACATGTATTGAAAATATAGTATGTTATCTTTACAAATATGCTACACTGTCCGTCAGTCTGTCCCTACCTGACATTTCGTACCTAGAGGGAGCGAAACCTTCCTAAAATCCATCCACTTCTCTTCTGTTTGGTTACGCTGAAGCTTCGCTCCCAGCAGTCCTTATCGAGACCGGTCCGAACATCAGCCATTAGCAGGAACACGACCACCGAGTCGTCAGGAAACTTTATAATGTGCTGATTCTCATGGTGACTGTGGCAGGAATATGTGTAAAGAACAACAAAGATGATGAAAGTGTGGCAGGCGCCTCAGGGTCAGACAACGTGCCTCTGACCAGAAGTGGCGTCACTATGAAAAAGTCACATCAGGTCAATATTCACATCTCTCAGCAAATATGATGCTGGATTAGAGGCAGATGAAAAATCCATGAAAAGCTTCTGCAGCACTTTGTGTCACATGAAGTGCTGCAGCAGCATCGGCTTCCTGCTCTGGAACTGAAGCAGATCCAGAAAATAACTTCCCATTTCACAAATCGTTTCGATTTCAGAACAAGTCAGCGCTTCAGCCTAAAATCATTTAGATCCTCATCAGATTTTACTTTGGGCAACAAATATTTCCAAATGTTTGTCACTCTGCAGAGCGCCGAGGATTTCTGGAAAATGTAGCAGGTCTTTGGAGACCTGCTACATTTGGAGAAGATTTGGAGAAGATATGGAATAACAATCATTAAAGAGAGGAAAGTTGTCAGTTTAAGCTGTTGTGCAAGAAAGTTCTGGCACCAGACATTTCACCTGCTCGCCAGCAAAGGAACTGGGCCGGAGCTCAAGACGTGGGAAGGAACTTCTGTTTGGATAGATAAAGAACAAACAATTTGACTAATAGCACTTTTGAAACGGAGCAGATGAGAAGTCAAGAGGTCTGAATATTTCCAAGGAACTTCCAATACACATCCAGTGTAAGACGGAGCCAAATGAACTACGTAAATGGAGGAAAGCAACGCCATTGGTCGGGGCTTTCCAATACACACCAGCAGAGCTCGGATCCTATAAAAAACTGATACCAGAAGTAGAAGTCAAGAGATTTTGAGACTACTGTAACGATGTGTTTTGGATATTTTGGTTCCGCAGATGTGCATTAAAAATCTCTTCTCCTTTGACCATGAGCAGATGGAGTTCTGAGTCTTATTTAAACCTTTCTTTATATATTCTATGAGTTTAGGCACCTTTAATTTTCTCAATAGTGTTTAGCTAGCAAGCTAAACATTGCTTTTGCATGACAAAAATATTTATCTTGCTAGGTAAATTTGAAACACTTTTTTCTTTTATATGTATCAAAATTAAAATTTTGAGAGTTTCTTTGCAAGAGTTCAGTCATTTCTGGCTCCTGTCTGAGTAGAAATGATGATTTAAAGTGTTTTAGTTTTAACTATTCCTTCCTTCATTTTTTAGTAGAGCCAAAGTGTGTTTATTGTTTATTATAAAATATATGATGATATCACCACCTTTAATCCAGATCTGGAATGTATGATTTATGATCTTCTGAATAGGTTTTAATGTCTGTCCTTGCAAGGTTTCCAAAAAAGTTAGAAAATGTTCAGTTCTAAACAGTCAGAATTTACCTGAATAAGTCCAAGACATGCATGCAGATGATATTGTTTTCCGTAAAAACTATTTTTAGCTTTCTTTAATTTAACAGTCTAACAGTTTAACAGTCTTAAAACTAGAAATATGTTCAGTATGTTAGAAAAAATCTGTTATTTTCTTCACTAATGACCAGAAATAAATACAAGAGAGACAATCTGATCAGATAACAGCCATTTATTTTCTGGTCATGTGACAGTGAATATAATTACTGATTATTACAAACAGCTTTACTTATTGAGAAGGAAGATATTATCACAGATTAACTTGTACACAATAACTTTAATTCCCAAATAATTCTGTTGTAAATCAAGAAATGAATCAACCGAAAACTAAATTGTAAAGATTAACTTGAGCTTTGTGATTTTATGATGCTTGAAATATTTAGGCACAATTCAGACACAGTGGATTTTATGTCTTAATAGTGTCTTCTATCCACTTTTTGTAGCCACAGATGTCCATGAAATAAGCTGGCGCACTGCATGCTTTGTGTCTGTCTCCAGTTAGGACATGAACCCCATACAGCTTGTCCTGGTAGACCCATCCTCCACCAGAGTCGCCCTGTCACAAACAAAGCTTTCAGTTTTTATGTCAAAATAATTTATTCAGTAAAATAGACAAAAAGTCGAGCTTTGCAGCAGAAAATGATTAGAAAACAGACTTACTGAAGATGTGTCCTTAATAGAGCTTTTAGCACAGGACCAGTGCTCGTACTGATATTCTTCAGAAGAACGTTTCTTTTTGCCATGATAAAAAATCTTAATTTCTGCACACTGAAGATCAACTGGTTCATGGTCAACTGTAGATGAAAAGCAGATTAAACAGATGTTAGGTCTCAGTGTTGGAACATTTTATTCAGTGTATCAGTTTATTTCTGAATATTCTTCATAATCTGACATTTAGGAAACTCTGCTAAGTTCATCTTCAGCAAAAGTCTGAAGACTGATATATAATCTGAATTATTTTGAGGTAATGACAAAAACAGTGAGAATCATGAACATTTATCTCACTTCGTTTGTTATCTAATCCTGTTATTGCTGGTCCAAAACCTGCGATCTGAACCTTAGTGCCACTGAAACACAAGAAAAACAAAAGTAGAAATATAAGTCACCTTCAGAAAATGAGCTGGCCCTCAAAGACCAAATCTTAAAATTCCTCCTGGAACTTTGTCTCAATTTGAAGATAAAGAACCAAATTCTCAGATTTAATTAAGATAAAACTTACATTTCGAGAGGTTTTGAACAATCAGTCAGTTTGATAGGTTTGATTGTTGTTGTTTCTTTTGGCAGCTTAAGGAGCATGATGTCATGTTTGTCATTATTGGTATCTTTATAGATCTCATGGCGAGTGATTTTATGACTCTCCGCCTTAACACGTTTAAGATGAACTCCCAAATGTGCTTCAAGAGTACTGTGCAAATAGAGAACAGTTATCAGACAGATGAAAATACATTTGTGTGATGTTTCAAAAAAAGTGTCCCTCATTCACCCTTTGGGATCCCAGCAGTGAGCTGCAGTTAAAACCCACTGATTACTGATCAGAGATCCTCCACACTGTAATCTCCCATTCAGAGTGATCTTCACGTGAAATCTGCGCTCTTCATCACGACAGTTATGACCTCCAATGATTCTCTTCTCCAGTGAGACCGAGTCTGAGTTGAGTGGAAAACCTGAAGAAGAAGGTAACTTCATCATTAACCAAACATGTAAGGTCAACATTTCAGCTGAGCTTTCATCAGATTTAGCAGATGAACATCAGAAAGCAGCAGCAGTGAGTCCGACTCACCCAGCCCCAGCAGCAGCAGAACCTTCAGCAGAGCCATTGCTGGTCCAGCTTTCTGTGAATGTCTGCAGTCCTGCAGCAGCTTTTAAACTCTGTTCACAACCTCCTGCTGGACAGGAAGCCACCAATCACAGGACGGACACTGATCTGCTTTGTCATCTGCATACAGAGAAGGCTGATGTTACCAATTCATCCTTTTAAATTAACTCAAAGGTTTAAGTTCAATTACATGAGTATAAACTGGTCTAAATTACAATAATTAAATTAAAACCCACAAACATCTGCTTAAAAATGTTTGAGTTTAAAATAAATTTTAACTCCTATGATGCTTTTTGTGATAGACTGGCAACTTATCCAGGGTGACCCCACCTCTCGCCCTTTAACAGCTCAAGAGGCACCAGCACCTCCTGAACCCAATGGGATAAGGGTGGAAGAAAATGGATGGATAGATGGATGATGCTTTCCACAGACTAAATGTACAGTGTAACAGAGTAATCTGTTTATCAACCATGTTTCTTTGCTTTTAATTGAATTAGACGGTAAACATGGCACATTCAGTGAGTAGAAGATTTGATGTAGTTAAATACTGCATCTGTCATGAGGTGTGTTTTTTTGTTCTAATTAGGTCTCTTTGTGCCCGCTACCTGGGCATGATTATCTCAGCTGTTTTGTTTTCTTGATTGTGTTTGTTCCAGTGTATTTAAGTTCTCTGGTTGTCCCCGGTGTTGGTGGGATCATTTGCGTAGCTTGCTGCTCTCTCAGTGAAGTTTAAGAACGTGTACATAGGAGAGGTACCAGTCTTAACAAAATAAAAGTCATTTTACTTTTCGAACTAAGCTGCATCTGGATTCATCTTCTTCCACAATTCATCGTTCCTGACAGCATCATTGATGAGTCCATGGCTGTTTGTGTCTCTGTTGTCCAGTGATAAACTGGAAATCTGTCCAGTCTGTCAACTAAAAACAGTAACATGGATGGATAGATGGATGGATACAGTACATTTCTTAATGTCTCTATGTCTTTGCTACATAAAGAAATGCTACATAGACCTACTTTATCATGTCACTGTTTGGAATTTGAATTCCGAACAGTGACATGATATATGAAAATGTAAAAGATAGCTTTTTATTAGGCAGAGCTATAAAACATTTGGGTGCTCTGTTAGCTTATCAAGCTAAGGCCAGCAGGTGAAGGTCTGTTCACTCATAAAACAATAGCCCTGTATTTGGTTACATTTGCATTCAGACTAACTGCAGACATGTTGTGGCCTCCTATAATGAAGTTTAATATTCTGCAAAAGAACTAACTTTATCTGATTAGTCCATTACATGGATTGTACCAATCTGTTAAGCTACTGTTTCTAAGAGAAAGGATCCTAAATGGGATATGCACAAGGCATCCCACACTATCCCAGTTCTGTAACTCACACCACAAACCTCTAACAAAACAAGATACTCCATAGCAGTAACACAGTTATGCCAAAAAAGATAGTCTTTGTGGGATGATATTAGTATGAGTTTGCACTGCAATCAGTGGGTTGCTAATTTGATAGTCCACTCCACCCGCCTCTATCATTGTGTCCTTGGGCAAGGCACTTCAACCGCCTTGCCTGCTGGTGGGGTTCAGAGGGCCCAATAGGCGAGTGTGATTGTGAATGGGTGAATGACTAGTGTGAAGAGCTTTGGATTACTCTGGTCTTGATAAAGTAATATATAAGTACAAGCCATTTACCATTCATTGTCCTGTAGAAGTGATCTTTTTCACAGTCATTACATATTTCAAGCTGCAGATATACATAAGGCATTTCCCCAATATTTCCCAGATGTCCCTCTGTTTTTCTGAACAGTAATGATTACAGGAAACACAAGGAAATGAATGAGTGTCACAAGGGTTTGTTCAATGTGATGACAGCTGAGGGGACAAAACATTTGAGCCTTTTCCAGACTACAGTTCTGTATCTGCAGTCTGATAGGAGTAGAGTGAAGAACCAGTTCAGAGGATGGTCAGGACTGTATGGTGGATGTGTGATATGCATCTGTGTGATGGTTTGTGATCCACTGAAGTTGAGGTTAGTATCTATGGTGAACCCTGGAGATTTGAACCAGTAGTGGTTCAACTGGTTCTACACATCTTTAAGCCTCTAAACTCCAACTTATGATGGATTACTGATCGTCTTCGGATCAGTCTGGAGAGTTCATAAGTGAATGACTGCAGATCATTTTTAAGGTAACAGAACAATTCACCATGTTGTGAGCAACTCTTGGAGCATGGTTGTGTAGTGAGTATGTTTAATTTTTATTTTTAGGTAAAGTGTACCAATAGCAAACTTAGTCAATGTTATTATAAGTGGGGCTAGTTGTCAGAAGATGTAAGTAAGTCTCGGTGAGAGGGAGTATTTAAGAAAAACACAAATTCACTGATTAAATTTTTGGCTGATAGCAGCATATATTTGAATTTGTGCAACAAACACCAAAAGAAAAAAACTATATAAAACTGAATGGCTATTCAGTTTGATAAATATTTACACATTCACTAAATCAATAGAAATCCAAGGGCACACATTAAAACATCAAATCTAAATAAATAATATGAATTATATTAACTATTTTAATACAGACTGATGGTTCACATTGATCATTTAAAAGTTTTAATAATGAAAAAATTTCAACTGTAGGGAAAGCTGAAAGATACATATAAGTATCCTCACCGAGGCCTGTTTATTCCTGTCAGATATTGTTCAGAAATAAATTTACAGATGAGGAACTTTTACTAACATGTTTCACACTAGCAAGTGTTACAGAAAAAAAAAAATCTATGAGTTTCAAATGTATTTAAACCAAGATTTACTATTTTGGAGAAAACATGAAGCAGTGGGAAGATCAGTGTTGATTCAACAGTAAGAAAAAGATTGAACAAAATCATTCACAATGATACCGGACCAAATTCTGGAAAAGTCTGGAAAATTCTTTAACTGCGGAAAGATAAAAGTTAAATTTGAGCAGCCTCACTTAGGCCTGTTTACTGTCTGTCACATGTTCTTCAGAAGTACGAGTACAAATGAGGAACATTTACTGACATGTTTCACACTAGCAAGTGTTACAGAAAAAAAATCTATAAGAGTTTAAAATTTAAGTGATGAAGGAAATCACAAACTCATAGTCAGCACTGACTAATCGTGCTACCATAAAATAAAGCAGTAAAACAGTTAAAACTCTAGGTTTTCTTTAGAAGTATGTGTTTACTATTGCGCCTGGACGCACACACCCCCACACGCCGACACACCCCCCGCACGCATACACAGATGGCATGGATAAATCTAAACTTATCTAGGAAAGGTGACAATCTATGTATTAATCTTGATATTGATGATCACTTATTGTTTTTTGTGCTCTAATTGTACTGTACTTTAATTTGCTCACAAGTGGTCACTTGTGCCACTGGCACACAGATGGAGTGCTGCAGATCCTGAGAGCTGATAGCTGATAATCAATAAGCATGGTGACCAAAGCCCAGACGGTTGAGGTCTGTGAGCTGATGTTTTAAGTTGTACTGAAAATTTGTTTTCCGAAATTATTCTCAATTATCTAACACTTATTGTATTTCTCTTAAAACTCATAATGTTTATTTATTCTTTAATTGTATTATTTTTAAAACACAGAGGCCAGAAGGTGAAGGAATATCAAATGGGGTTTCCGGGGGGGGGGAGGGATCATGTGACCGGAAATTAAAATCAATTAATGATTAGGGTCATAAATCCAGTGTTGTATAGTAACAAAGTAAAAATACTTCACTACTTTACTTAAGTATATTTTGGAGTACTTCATACTTTCCTCGAGTATGAAAATTTTTGATGACTTTCACTTTTACTTCACTATATTTCCGAACTTAATTGCGTACTTTTACTCCGATACATTTTCAATGTGTGGTTTAGTTACTCGTTACAAAAAAGCGAGAGAGAGAAACAAAGTGTTTTGACCCCACCTACTGATTAGCAAGTAGCAAGCAGGCTACCGAACAAAGTCCGTATCCTACTTGCCTGGGCTTGTTCATCACCACCAATAGGAAACACCTGTTTCGCTTCTCCCATTAAACACAAAGCAAGTCTCGCAATCAGCAGCAGCCACATGGAGGAGGAGACGGAGACCACAACGACTGCAACTACGTCGGACACGGCTCCAGGGGAACCACCAGCTGGTGATGAGAGCCCATGGTCTTATTTAAACACAATATACTCTTCCGTGGGTGTTAAAGATTCGTCGTACCGCATGCAGTTTATGTTATTCCTGCCCGAAGATGTTGTCAAGAAAATCCGAGCTCATCCCACTTCCCCATGCTGGAGATTTTAGTTTAACAGTAATAATAAATAAAGTTATCTTTAAAATGAATCACTCAAGTGACATCAAGGCCCAACAGTAGACTTAAGTGTCAATAAAATAAATCTGGTTGTGTGTGTTGTTTTTGTCTCATGCAAACTTTGCTTTAATTCTACTTTTCTCTATTTAATCATAAGAAATCATAGTCAGACAGAGAGAGTCATTAAACAGGAAAAGCAGGTTTCCTGGAAAAAGAGGAAGCAAGTTCCAGCCTGCAGATTTATAAAAATAGCTGAGACTATTCCTTATTTCAAAGGTAAACTTTTAAAGAATGAAATCTAAACATTTTTGAGTAATTGGATAAGATTCAAAGTAAAATACTTATATTAATATTGGTTTACTTGTAATAATACTTACACTTACATTTGTGGGAACACTTACAAGAAAAACAAGTAACTGTAACTTTGGCATCAAATAATTAGAATCATGTATTATTCTTGGTTTCTTTTCAGAAAAACATCTGTAATAACTCACATTAGGATTATAATAAGTATAATTAATAAGTTATGGTTATAAAATTATAAATGAATGCTAAATCAGAGAAGCTAAAGAAAATAAATGTGATATAAATGTGATTTTGACATTGAACTTGAAATGGTGTAAAAGGTGTAACTGCAATTAAACATCACTGATATGTTGGAGGTAGAGAGTAGGTGAAAGGTTGTGCAGGCAATGGACATAGGAGGTTGAGCAACCCTGAGACATTAGCACAGACATCAGGACATAATGTCTGTAAGACAGTGATGGATATGAAATCATCTGAGCAGTCAGCCAATGAAACAAGCCCAGCAACAGTGCTAGCCAAAGAAACCCTATAAAAGGTGGGTGCAAAAGAGGAACCTTTTGTTGGATCCTCCGGGCAGCTTCGAGCCAAGATCGAGATGGACAAAGAACTCTGCAGCTGAAGAAGAGCTGGGGCCACGGAGCCGAAGACTGTCCTGCTCATGGAGACCAACCCGTCTGGCCCACAACCTGTGGCTTCGAATCGCACTTCTCTCATCGGCTGGGTTCAGACCCCAAAGACAAAGATGAAGACAAAGGCAAAGACAAAGAAGAAGAACTGGTGCCTGTCTTCCTGCCAGCACCAAGTCCTGTGTGACCTCAGCATCCATGCGGAGAGGAGGCTCATCAGACCTGCAGAGATTCCTGCCTTCATCGATCGGCGTCTTCCTCCTGCTGCAACACCTTCTTCATCATCAGGCCAGGTCTGGGGTTCGAGGCGCCAGGCTCCGTCCGTCTCTCTCAAAGGTTCCCTTTTTTAGTTCTCAGTGTCAGCAGTAGGGAAAGATAGACTAGATGATTGATTTTACTTATTTGATTATTTCTGCTACTGAATTAAGCTGTACTGACCCTTGCAAAACTGCCTTACTAATAAAATATTTAGCATAAAGAAAATCTAAAAGATGTTGTGGACATTCAGTTAATGAGTCACCTTAAAGTTCTTTGATGGTTGTAAAATAGCTCTGATGTTTGAATAAGTGGAAAATGTTTTATAGGTTGCTGGTAGCCCAAATTTAAAACGTCATCCTTGGGACTCACTGAGTCACTAAAACCTACCTGGTTCAATAACAAATGCAAGTTGTAAAATAGAGAACGAGCGACCGTTAACAGGTGTGCTCTGTGAAACTAGTTGGCTGTAGGCTGCTCAGTCTGGCTAATTCACAGAGGGAAGAAGGGTGGGACACCTGGATGTAGGCCGTCAAAAATCAGGTGAATCGTTTCTCGAAACCAGCTTAAACAGAGTTTACTTCAGTTCTGGACAGGGTAAATCCCGGCAGATTTAGGAAACTCAATTAACCCGTTAGATGGAGAGCTGGTAGCACATCTCCCCTCTCAGAAGAGGAAGTACGAGAGTGAGAGAGTAGAGAAAGGAGGGGGGGGGTGTTGCGCAACAACAATGTGGAAATTCTATCTTACAAAAACTCCCCGTCCAACTTGAAGAAACACATCGAGGTAACGTCTTATGAAATGGTTATAATCCTCCTGTTTCAGTAACTATAGCTTGGTCACTAGGCACTACTGTATTGTGAAACGTTGACCATAAATGAACTTTGTTTGGCATTGTTTCAGTTCCATACGTGGTGTATTTAGCTTAGGCCTAATGTTGACTGTAGCAGGCTACCTAGACTCCTCTGTTCAAGGGGGGACAGAAGCCATAGCGATAGCAATTTAGACTAAATTTAACGAATATAGGAAAGGCATGCAAGTTCAAAACCAGGTTTACAGATGCCAATAAGCTGCATTTCCCTCCCAATTCTTTTTTTCTTTTGCATAATGACCAGTTGTGTGCACCACCTACTGACTGTAGCATTGACTGATTCACTGATTTGTGAAGTAGAGTAATCGTAACAGCTCTTTTTCTTCATGTTGGCCGCATTTTCTGTACTATTTATTTTTCTCATTTTCAGCACTGACCTTACTTGAAGGGAAAACTTGAGGCTTACAAAAACTTTGTATTTTCTGTCCTGGAGGGTTTACTAAGAAGCTGGTTCAGTTGTAAAGCAGGTTAAGTTAACCTTGTGCTATAGGTAAAGCACCTAATTTTCTTAACTAAATGATGCCTGCAGGTATATCTATTAGCAGGTTTAATTTTGCCTGCACTTGGTTGGGTACATTATTTTAAGTGTATTTGACAAGTTTACCAAAATATAAAAAATGTCATTCAAACTGCATTTGCTTTGTTTTACTTTTTACTTGTACTTTTCATTACATTACTTGAGTACATCCATTTTTACAGTAATTTCCATACTTAAGTACAAGAAGTTTCAGATACTTTAAGACTTTAACTCAAGTAACATTTCAGTCAGTGACTTGGACTTTTACCAAAGTCATATTTTGGAGAGGTACTTGTACTTTTACTTGACTCTGAGATTTCAGTACTTTATACAACACTGCATAAATCACTCATCAATCAAACTCCGATTAAAATTTGACAGGAGGGTGCCTATATCTCTCTCTATGGGAAATGCTGTGCATTTTTCACAGCTAGGACACACTTGGTAAGTAGGTTGGTGCCACTCATGTAATGTTTAGGTGAACCATTGAGAATAGGTGACAGTCCCTGTTTTTCCTGGATTTGGCATGGCCTAACAGTTCCCTCCTTTCTGACATCTTTCCAGCATTTTTAAGAATCTTTTGGGAACCAAGAATTTTTTTTTTCAATTTTACAAGGACTTTGTCAACTTGTGGTCTCTGGCCCTCTTTACATCCAGGGGCAGTAGGTATAAAAACTCTTAAACATTTTACATTAAACTATTTACTGTAGGACTCCATCACACTGTCTACTGTTAATCTGAATGCAAATGTAACCTACTACAGTGTCATTGTCTCATGAGTTTCACCTACTGGCCTTAGCTTGATAAACTAACAGAGCAACCAAATGTTTTATAGCACAGCCTGAGATAAATCTATCTTTAAAATTTTCATATGTCATGAGAACTGTTTGGAATTCAAATGAAGTGACATGATAAAGTAGTATCTTTTGTCAGACTACCGCAGGGCAACTGTGGCTACAACTCAGCTCACCACCATCAGCGTGTCAGTGTGTGCTTGAATGACTGAATGTAGTGCCAACCAATATTGGGTAAAGAACTATAAAGCAAAATCCATTTTGGTAAAGATGAAAAGATGAAATGCAGCTGATGTGTTTCTTGGTCTTTAACATCCATCCATCCAGCCATCCATCGTTGCAGTTGGTTGACATACTGGACAGGTCTCCGGAGGACAGTGATTGGTGCTGAGACTCATCTGGACCCACGATGGAGGAAGAGGAGGGTCTTCCAGTCTGAAGACATGATGCAGAAAACCCCCCCATCAAGATTTGAGTTTTCAGGTTGGATAGACTGAAATAAACCTCAAAAACATAAGTAACTGCTTAATGTTTACCATACTGTGCTTGGGGGCAGTTTCCCCCCCTTTTCTCTGTTTACCCACAGAATCTTAATGGAGGTTGGTGCCAAGTCAAAATACTGAGTTCTGATTGGATGGAGAGTTTGAAAGGACCAACCATGACTCAGTGAAGGAAGATCAGCATCATCAACCAACACTGGAGGCCATCATGGTTGCATCCTCAGTCCCTTATAAACTCTACTCAAACTGCTATAGTTCACTATCCACCTCTACTTACTACAATTGTGCAGATGGGACAGCCACAAAAGGACTATTCACAGGCAACATCCACTATCTGTGAAGTTTCATCACAGAGAATTACAGTATTTCTAATTCAACACTGACAAAATAATCTAGTCATTCACTTATGAACTCTCCAGACTGATCCGAAGACGATCAGTAATCCATCATAAGTTGGAGTTTAGAGGCTTAAAGATGTGTAGAACCAGTTGAACCACTACTGGTTCAAATCTCTAGGGTTCACCATAGATACTAACCTCAACTTCAGTGGATCACAAACCATCACACAGATGCATATCACACATCCACCATACAGTCCTGACCATCCTCTGAACTGGTTCTTCACTCTACTCCTATCAGACTGCAGATACAGAACTGTAGTCTGGAAAAGGCTCAAATGTTTTGTCCCCTCAGCTGTCATCACATTGAACAAACCCTTGTGACACTCATTCATTTCCTTGTGTTTCCTGTAATCATTACTGTTCAGAAAAACAGAGGGACATCTGGGAAATATTGGGGAAATGCCTTATGTATATCTGCAGCTTGAAATATGTAATGACTGTGAAAAAGATCACTTCTACAGGACAATGAATGGTAAATGGCTTGTACTTATATATTACTTTATCAAGACCAGAGTAATCCAAAGCTCTTCACACTAGTCATTCACCCATTCACAATCACACTCGCCTATTGGGCCCTCTGAACCCCACCAGCAGGCAAGGCGGTTGAAGTGCCTTGCCCAAGGACACAATGATAGAGGCGGGTGGAGTGGACTATCAAATTAGCAACCCACTGATTGCAGTGCAAACTCATACTAATATCATCCCACAAAGACTATCTTTTTTGGCATAACTGTGTTACTGCTATGGAGTATCTTGTTTTGTTAGAGGTTTGTGGTGTGAGTTACAGAACTGGGATAGTGTGGGATGCCTTGTGCATATCCCATTTAGGATCCTTTCTCTTAGAAACAGTAGCTTAACAGATTGGTACAATCCATGTAATGGACTAATCAGATAAAGTTAGTTCTTTTGCAGAATATTAAACTTCATTATAGGAGGCCACAACATGTCTGCAGTTAGTCTGAATGCAAATGTAACCAAATACAGGGCTATTGTTTTATGAGTGAACAGACCTTCACCTGCTGGCCTTAGCTTGATAAGCTAACAGAGCACCCAAATGTTTTATAGCTCTGCCTAATAAAAAGCTATCTTTTACATTTTCATATATCATGTCACTGTTCGGAATTCAAATTCCAAACAGTGACATGATAAAGTAGGTCTATGTAGCATTTCTTTATGTAGCAAAGACATAGAGACATTAAGAAATGTACTGTATCCATCCATCTATCCATCCATGTTACTGTTTTTAGTTGACAGACTGGACAGATTTCCAGTTTATCACTGGACAACAGAGACACAAACAGCCATGGACTCATCAATGATGCTGTCAGGAACGATGAATTGTGGAAGAAGATGAATCCAGATGCAGCTTAGTTCGAAAAGTAAAATGACTTTTATTTTCTTAAATGCCACCTTGGACCATTAAAGAAAACTGCAACTCAACTTGGCAGCAGCCTCCATCCTGAACCTGTGGAGAAACAGGAAATATGGTAAGGGAAAACCCCCAAGCACCATGTGCCAGACTTAACTTGTGTCTACATGGAGTATGTTGTAAATTGGTAAAATAAACTTAGTCAATAGATCTTTATCACCACTTCACCTCCAATATCATTCTGGTTATTATAAAAATGTATATTAATGTCTCTGTTCTGTTTTTTTGTGAAAACCTCCTGAATGAAAATAGAAAACAAAAACAATCAACAGTTTTCATCCCTCCTCTGAGCTGCAGTTCTTTAAACATCCACTTGATGGCGCTGTTGTCCAATAAAACAGCCAGTATGAAGGACGCCACCTGCAGGAAGCTGGAGTCCTAGCAGCCACCTTCAGATTCCACTGAAATGATTTGATTCAAATCAGAAATAAAAACACAGAAGAAAGAAAACTGAGGAATTGTGGGATGTTTTAATTTCTATCAGTTTATTTCAGATCATCAGATTAATCTCTGTTAGACACCAGCTGTAATGAAAGGATGAGATAAATTATGTTTTATTAGAGGAAATTAATATTTAGAAACTTTAAGAAAGAGAAATAACCTGAGCTTCTGTAGCTTTATTTGTTCTGATGGATGTTTAAATGATTTTAATGTGAATATTTTGTATTTTATGATCGTTTTAGAGTCGACTCACCTGGTGATCCAGACACTTCTGTGTTTTGTTGCTGCTGGTTTGTTGTTTCCAGTCTGAAGGAGGCTGAAAAGTGTTTCTGTTGACCTTTACAGAAACCAGATCAGTGAATCGTCTTGGGTTCAGTCACTGACTGGTGAAACTCAGCTCTGAAGGTTCTGGAAACAGAAACATGATTCAAATAATCTGATCGTTTCATGACTCAAAACAATCGTCTCGTTTCTCTGAACAGGAAGTGACTTCAGACTTCATTAGCAGGAAATCCAGAGGATTGAAATCAACATCAATGATTCATCAGGTTGATGCTCAGAAATGTCATTAAAGCAACATTTAATGTTGCTGTCATTAAATGTTGCTTTGTAAACCTTCTGAAGATAAATATGATGAGATTATAATCCAGAACAGAAATAAAAACCATTAATATGAGCCACAGGGGGAAACATTGACAGTTAGCTAGCATAGCTACAGTTACATCCAAAACTATTCAACTCCAAATGAAAATTAGTTTGATGTTTTTCAGGTTCCAGAAAAACTTTTGATCTCAGGATTTGATCAAAATTCAGCAGAAAACCTGTAAATTTTACTGATAACCTTTACTTGACCTCCAGCTGTGTTCTGAACCCTGATCATGTTTTCATGTTAAAAACTTTAAATTTTTTAGTTTCTGTATAAAAATTCATTTTATCTCTAAGAATCTGAACTTTTCTGGGTTTTAATTAAATTATTCAAAGTAATTAAAAGTTTCCCTTTTTACCACAAAGCAAACTGAATTAAATCCTTTTAATGTTTATGAAAGCATATTTTATTAATCTAAGTTAATCTGATGAAGGTTGATAGATTGGATCTGATTAATCTGATCATTATTGATCCTGTTCTGTCATATTTCATAAACATTAAATGAATATTTACAGTAAAAATTGTTTTGGTCTGTTTACTGTTGACTCTGAGGTTCTGAGGTCAAAGGTCATCCAGATGTTATTTAATCTAGATTTTCTTCCTGCTTTAATAATTCTGGTTCCAAACTGACAGTTTTAATCCAGATTATAGATGTGAATGTGTAGCGATGACCAGCTGCTGCTGTGGTTCATGTTGTCATATTTATAACTGAATGAATGATTCTTGTTTCCTGGAAGTTGCAGCTGCAGGTTTTTTTTTTCCGTCGGAAACTTTCTGTGGTCGAGTTTCTCTGGTTCAGCCGGATGTTTGTCAGATTCTGGGTCGACCACGAGGCTGCAGCGCTGCAGCGCTGCTGCTGCTGCTGATGATGATGATGATGATGCCGCCATCAACTCGTCTCTCAGCTGCTGCCTTCCGGTGCGGTTGGCCTAGTCAAAGCAACAAACAGCTTCTGCTGAACCTCTGACACAAAAACAATTCAAACTGATTTCTGTAGTTTAATGGACGCTGCTGCTGCTCAACCTGGGGAGGGTCAAAGGTCATCTCCAAACCGGCCCAGCAGATTCAGGCCAGGGTTAGGGTTAGGGTTAGAGTGTGAAGCGAGCCTCAGTTAGCAGGCCAAAGGTTAAAGGTCATGGTACTGATGGTATCCAGAAACAAGATGGCAGCCGGATCTGAAGAACATCGCCGGCTGGACCAAAGTGTGATGTCATCAGGGTTAAAGTGATGTCATCAGGGTTAACCCAGCTGAAGGCTCGGCGGTGGAGGAGTGATGCTGTGGGCCGCAGAGTGACCAGGACCTTCCTGTTAGCTTCCTCTGTGTTCGTCTTTTCTTCCTGACATTAAATCATGTTGAGCTTCTCGTTTTTCTGATTCTTCTGGTAAATTAATATTTAAACACGTTTATATTAAAGTCGTATTTCGAGGAAAAAGCTACGGCGGCCTGGTTTCGGCCCCTGCGCCTCATGTTTGACAGCGGGGCTCCAGATGAAGTTTTAGTGTTTATTGAAAAATTAAAAAATATATGATAATAATAACAAACAGCAGCAAACCCGACTGAATCCAGGTGCTGCGATGGCCTAGTCAAAGTCGAGACGTCAGCCACAGACTCAGGCAGAGCAGAGTGGACCTGATGGTTCTGAAGGTTCTGAAGGTTCTGATGGTTCTGAAGGTTCTGAGCTGCTGAGTGACTTTATGATCGTTTGAATCCAGAAGAAATGAAACAATTTTATTCATAAAATATTTTAATTTCATATTTAAATATTTTGACCTTAAAACCATAAAAGTATCAATAAGTTAGTTATGGATCTAATCAATAATCAATAAGTATCTGCTGGTTCTTCCAGTTATTTTATGATTTAAAAAATATTTCTGCTGTTTAACATAAATTCCTCTAGTTAGTTTCTCTTTTAATGCTGAAATATATATAAATATTATAAACATTATAAATGTTATAAATATTGTAAATATTATAAATATAAACATTATAAATGTTATAAATATTATAAACATTGTAAATATTATAAACATTATAAATATTATAAATATTGTAAATATTATAAATATAAACATTGTAAATATTATAAACATTATAAATATTATAAATATTATAAACATTATAAACATTATAAACATTGTAAATATTATAAATATAAACTTATAAATATCATTTTAAATAAACTCAGCTGCATCTTGAACATTATTTCTAATAACTGCAGAATATTCATGTTCAGTATTTTTATTCTTTATTCTGTTTTTATGTTTTTTATTTTCTATTCATTTTGATTTAATCGTCACTGATTGATAATAAATTAAGTTCTAATTTATTCTAATTTATAAAATAATATGTAATGTTGGTATAAAGTTTATATAAAGTATCTGTAGTATTTATTTTTAAATTATTCGGTTTGAATCACTAAATCATTTAATTATTTATGTAAAAGCAGAAATGACCATAAAATGTGTTTTATTCTCATTTATATAAAGATGACTGAATGAATGAGTGAATGAATGAATTCATCTGCAGGCTGGTGTGACCTCTGACCTCTGCTGCTCCACTGTGGCTCTGAAGGTTTCCTGGATGTTTCTGCAGCTGCTGATCGTTCGCCTGCTGCGCTCTCACCATGTTGGCGGCGGCAGGAAGTGTGTGACCCGCTCCGGTTCTGATCGGGGCGCCTGGCCCGGTTTGCCGGCCCCGCCCCGCCCGCTTCCTGTCCCAGAGGCTTTGAGCCGCAGCCGCCCTCGCCTGTGACGCTCGAGCGACCGCATCCTGTGGAAACTGAGAGCCGAAGATCCTCAGCAGCCAATCAGAACGCAGGAGCAGGCGCCCACGCCGTGACATCACAGCCGCCACAGGAAGTCTGCAGCTTCAGCTCACAATAACATGATTTTACATGAACTTAAGCTACTGATTTACAGGAAAATATGTGGATTATTTAGATAGAAATTATGTTGTTTTCTGATTGTTTTCACATTTTCTAAAAAATAAAATAAAATAAATTTTATTTTGATTCATTTAAACGGATTCAGTAAAAAAAAAGATACAAGTTTTGAATGTTTTTATTCCTCTGAATGTAAATCATCCACGAACCAGACAGGAATAATCATAAAGACAATAAAAACAACAATAAAGATCATAAAGATAATAAAAACAACAATAAAGATCATAAAGATAATAAAAACAATAATAACAATAATAATAAAGATAATAACAACAGTAATAACAACAATATATATATATATAATGGAGGTTTATAATGTCATATAAATCTCTTACTGTAATTTAAGGAACAGAATTGATTCTGTTATGGATCAGAGAATAATTAATAATCAATATTTTTGATTGATTGATGATCTGCAGGGATCCTCATATGACCAAGTTATTATTATAATAAAATAATTTCTGTTTTCAGCGTCTTTAATGAACCTTCAGGTTCAGGATTTAAGATCAAACGATTTTTATTTATCTAAAAATCTTAAATCTTGAATTTAACTTTAATAAATAATAAATTTATTAAAATCCAAATTAAACATCAGATTTTGAGTGAAAACAGAGAAAACTGATCAGAACCTTCGGCCACTGGATCAGGATCTGAATGGTCGACCCAGAACCATTTTGGACCCAGAACCATTTTGACTCGGAACCATTTTGACCCAGAACCATTTTGGACCCAGAACCATTTTGGACCCAGAACCGTTTTGACTCGGAACCATTTTGACCCGGTTCGGTTTATTTTAGCTTCTGGAGGTTAAAATACTGTATAAAATCTCCGGTTCTGGTCGGTTGGTTCTGTTGGGTTCTGCTCCAAGTTCAATCATTCAGACATTGGATCAAAGCTTTTATAGAAGAACCAAATCTGTCCTGATCAGAACCAGAACCAGGACCAGAACGAGAACCAGGACCAGAACCAGGACCAGAACCAGGACCAGGACCAGGACCAGAACCAGGACCAGAACGAGAACCAGGACCAGAACCAGAACCAGAACCATGACCAGAACCAGAACCATGACCAGAACGAGAACCAGGACCAGGACCATGACCAGAACCAGGACCAGGACCAGGACCAGAACCAGAACCAGAACCAGAACCATGACCAGAACCAGAACCAGAACCAGGACCAGGACCAGGACCAGAACGAGAACGAGAACCAGGACCAGGACCAGGACCAGAACGAGAACCAGGACCAGGACCAGGACCAGAACCAGAACGAGAACCAGGACCAGGACCAGGACCAGGACCAGGACCAGAACCAGAACCAGAACAAGAACCAGGACCAGGACCAGAATCAGAACCAGGACCAGAACCGGGTCCAGCCTGGCAGCATGAAGCAGGCCAGACGTCTGAACTGCAGCAGAAACAGAAGCCTGGATTCGGACAGAACGACGACATTTATGAAAATATTTAACACCAAAGCAAAGAAGAAGAATGAGAGAAACTGGAGCTCAGGTCAGAGGTCAGAGGTCAGAGGATCCCAGACTTTTACTCCTAATTAAACCCTCCAAGCTAAGATGCTAACGTTCATAATCCTGTTAGCTTCTCCTGTAGCGACATATTAAACGTGACGATGTCTGAATTATAAATGTTATAAATATCATCAAACTGAAGACATTTTACAAAACAATTTAAACCCAAATATAAAGAATCAGTTCAGATGAATCAGTGACTGATTCATTCAGTCATTCAGATCAATTCAAATTATAGTTTCAATAAACTTATAAAAGTCATAAATGGTGAAAATTCATCAGATGATTTTATGAAAACGTATTGATCTTTCAGCTGGTGACATGTTGCTGTTTTCTGAAATATTTATGCTAAAATAATAATAATAATTAACGAGACTCGGTTTAACTCCTGTTACCATGACGATAAAAATGCCATGTTAAATCTTCTCGTCTTTTAACTCCAACATTCTGGAAATCAGTTTTATTTCCTCATAATGAGGTTTAAACAGCTGATCAAAGTTATAACAGATATAATGAAACAAAATAAAAATATAAAATATGTTCAGATGTTTAAATAAAACTGTTTGTAATAAATTAGATTAAAATAATGAGGCCATGAATGATCCAGAGATCTGATCTCAGTGGAAAACAGGTGGATCACACACACACACACACACGCCAACACACAAACACACACACCAACACACCAACACACCCAGCTGCTCTGCGGGTTTCCATAGTTTCCATTCGGTCTCTGAACAGGAAGTGATGAAACTCATTCATCAGATTCATCGCCTCACAGTCGGGATCTGGATTCTGCCAGGAAACCACAGAAGAAGAGCGCGGCTCCTTCATCGTCTCCTCCTCCTCTTCCTCCACCTGCTCAGAACCGCCTTCAGGACATCCTGGAGTTTTTGGGTCAGAACTCTGAGCAGCTTCACATCCAGAACCGGGTCAAAGTCTGGCCTCAAATTATTTCAACTAAACGCTGAATATAAAATAAAACCTGATAAAAAACAAAATACTGAAACAGGCAGGAGGGTTGATGCCCCCACCTGTTTCTGAGTCCTGATCAGACAATATTCTGATGATATTCTGATGAAATTCAGACGATATTCTGATGATATTCTGGTTATTGTGGTGTGAAATCGCTGGAATGTTTTCATTTTTTACAAACTTCTCAATCTGAACCTGGAGACTCCCGACCGTTTAGATCAGGGGGGGGCAACTCCAGGCCTCGGGGGCCTAAAAGCCTCCTGCAACTTTCAGATGCGTCTCTACTTCAACACACCTGAGTCAAATGATGAGGTCATTAGCAGAACCTGGAGAACCAGACTGCACTGAGGAGATCCAGCCGTTGGATTCAAGTGTGTTGGACCAAAGAGAGATTTGCAGAACACCGGACCTCCAGGACCAGGATTGCCCTCCCCTGGTTTAGATAAACAACGATTAACCAGGAAGAACGTACCGTTTCCAACTGATGGAAGTTTATAACAGACACAACAAGTCATTAATGGATTACTGACAGCAGAAAGACATCAGAACCAGAACCAGAACAGAACCAGAACCAGTTGAACATTTACCAAGTTTTTTTCCTGAATCCAGATTCAGTAAAATAAAAATATTTATCTTGTAATTTTTTCTTTGTATTTTTAGGCTGTGGATGTTTAATTATTTTGATCATTTCTAATATTTTCTGTCATTTCTGAAATGTTCAATAAAGATTGTTTATAAAAAGATCGCAGCTCATCATGAAGAGCAACGTTACACCAGGAGGAACTAAACCAACGTCATCTGCATAAAGTCGGATATTCTTCTTATTTCAAAGAATAAAATCATAGAGATTCACAACAGAACTGCTTTTCATTTTGTGAGATTAAAACCAAAATATGAACTTATTGTAATGAGATTTTCTGTCACAGATGAACATAGCATCAGTTTTTTCAGCTCTGTTGGATTTTATTTGTCAGACAGGAGAGCAGGTAGAGAGCAGAGACCTGTCGCCTGTCATCATGGAAAAATAATATGGAATGATAAGATCATTTATATTTCTATTTTCACCTGTGGTTTGTACTATAAAATATTTATTTCTCATTTAGCTTAACCAACTTTGATTATTTTTTCTTCAAAATCGCTGAATTTTTGCATTTTCCCATTTAAATGCTAGGAAGCGCAGCAGGTGAGGCAGCAGGTGAGGCAGCAGGTGAGGCAGCAGGTGAGGCAGCAGGTGAGGCAGCAGGTGAGGCAGCAGGAAGTTGAGCCTCACCTGGGATTGATCAACCTCTCACTAACTGCACTGGCTGCTATTCTATGTTCCTCCTGTCTGTACATCACCAATAAAATGGTTAAAAACATTTAATATATGAACTGATTTTCCATAATTTAGCTTATCTATATGATGTTCAGTGTTTTTTGTCACCAACTGTGTGTGTAACTGATGAGCAGCAATCAGAAACCGGAGAACAAACTCGGTGAGGCAGGCAGTTCTCTGGTCTCATGGCAGGGGGCGCTCATGATCCCAGACACTGAGACTCCACAACTGCAGAGTAAGAGACAGTGAGCTAGCCATGGAGCTAGCCATGGAGCTAGCCAGACAGTAAAGTGCAGCGATATATTTATAGTTTTCTCCTCGTACCACAACAATCATTTATTAATAATCACAAAATAAACATTAAGCCTAAAACCAAACCGCTGCAACAGACTGAATGTTCTGCTCTTTGTGTTTCAGTGTTTTTTTAGGGCCGTTGTTGTCAGTTGCTATAGCAACGAGTCCGGATACAGAGAGCGAGGAAGAAGAAGTTTTGAGTTTTACTTTAACGGTTTTTCCCTTTGCTGTGGAGCATGAAATTAATAATATGTACATGTTTGATTGAAGTAACGGATTATTCTACGGCGGCTATGATGACATGTAGAAGAAAAGTGTTTTTGCCCTCCATCGTTGTCCGCATGCGCAAAATTTCCTTATGTAAACAATAACATGCAGGGCGTCTATATTTGTAAATATGATTATGATTAAGTCAGAGCCTCATCAGCTATGAATCTCACTGAACGTCACTGGTAGAGAGAGAGACGAGTCAAAGGTCAACAGGCTGGGAATCGAACCCACTGAAGTTCAGTCGCCGCCACAACGCAGCTCCAGTTTTCAGCTCCATCCATCCCACAGAATGCTGCTGCCACCACCATGTTTTCCTTTATGTTTTAGGTCTGTGGATCAGAACATTTCTATTGGCTTTTATTTCAGAAATGTTTTGCTCCACAGTTCCTGCCGTCGCCTGCCGGCCCGTCAGAAAGCGACTCGCTCTGTCATGACGAACCTGTTAGCATTAAACCTGGACGGCTCAGAAACAGACGGTTGGTGCCTGATGTCACTTCATTTGGTGGATCTAACTGTTTGTATGTCCAGGTTGCTGCGCAATCAGCAGGATGCAACCAAACAAATCATTTTACTGCAAACTGAGGAAACAAGATGGATACAGATGGCAGCCATTTATCAATTCATTGATTTGCAGCAAACAGTTTATGAGAGGCGTCTAATCATCAGTAACCCTGGAGCTCCACCATCATGTAGCCTAGCATGTAGCTAACGCCGCTAGCTAACGCCGCTCCCTGTGAGCTACATCCCAGTTAGACTAACAGGAGCCAGTAGAAGCCAAACTGGTCGCTCTGATCAATTCTCCCGTCCATCACTAACAACGTCCATCATGGTGCCTCAGCATGGTCAGGTAGAGTCAACACCTGTTTGACCTCAGGGGTCAGAGGTCACTGATTCCATCTCTGTCAGTCACCAGGGGAGAGACGGGGGACGGTCTGGACCCGTCTGGATGGGTTCAGACGGGACCGGACGGGTCCGGAACCGCCTGGACCGTCTGTGTTCCGGTCAGAGGAAGCTGGAGGACCCAGAAACGCCTTCAGTCTCCATGCAGGCCGGGATTCAAACCATCAACCTTCTGTCTGCAAGGCAGCAATAATCATCATAAACTCATTTTTATATTCTGTGATATTTATGATTCATCCATTCATCCATTCATCCCTAACTGGGTCACCAGAGGTTAAAATGTTAGAATTTATTCTTTCATTTGATCTCATTTAATTTCATAACTCTGTGGATTTATGACCTCAGAACAAGATGAGCAATAAAACATGTTAATAAAACATGTTAAGTCATAAATTTATTTCTGACAATAAATAGACTTTTTCATGTAAATGTTTCTGTCACCAAAACCAAACAGAACCAGTTAGGATTTTTATTTGTATTTTCTAAACATCTCCATTTGTTTCTTTGGTTGTTTCCCTTTAATTCAATAACATTTTATGCATTTTCTCCTTTATGATTTATGAAACTAATCATTTAGTCCGTGGAGGCAGAAGCTGGTTGGTTTCTGCAGCATCAGAAACTGTTTCCCTGATTTCAACATAAAGACATTTATTCTGTTCATTAGTTCTGGTTCTTTAGTTCTGGTTTGTCTGACCCGTTTCCGTGCTTGTTGCTCACCCAGCTGTCTGAACAAACACTTTGGTATCTCAGCTCTGCAGGTTTTGCAGCAGAACAAACAGGAAACCACAGAAACATCAGCAGCTTGTTGCAGTTTGAGCCGCTCTGCTGACAGATTACAGATTATGGCTCTGCTGATCTGTGACAGATTACAGATTATCTCTCACATCACTTTGATAATATGTGATAAAATGACTAGAAATCAATAAATCAGGTGGATTCTGCAGCTGAAGGATGAAAAGTTTCACTAAAAACCAACCAGATGGTCTAAAGAAACTTTTATTTTTATTGAGCAACAGGAGGAAGTTGAGTTGTGTCAGAGTAAAGATGGCCGCCGCTGCTCAGAGGTCGACCTTTGACACGGTCGGCCATGATAAACAGGCTGAAGGTTCTGGATCTCCCAGGACGTTCAGACCGACCCGTTCTCCTCTGACTGCTTCCTTAACTGCTGAGGTTCCACAAGGTTCTGATTTAGATCCACTTTTATTTTCCTGTTTTATTATTTCACTCTCTGGTTTCATCCTGTTCAGAAATGACTGATGACCCTGAACTGTAATTTCATTCAGATCACGTCAGCTGGACGGGTTGGACGTGTTGGACCTGTTGGACGTGTTGGATGGGTTGGACGGGTTGGACGTGTTGGATGGGTTGGACGTGTTGGACCTGTTGGACGTGTTGGACGTGTTGGACGTGTTGGACATTTTGGACGTGTTGGACGTGTTGGACCTGTTGGACGTGTTGGACCTGTTGGACGTGTTGGACGTGTTGGACGTGTTGGACATTTTGGACGTGTTGGACGTGTTGGACCTGTTGGACGTGTTGGACGTGTTGGACCTGTTGGACCTGTTGGACATTTTGGACGTGTTGGACGTGTTGGACCTGTTGGACGTGTTGGACGTGTTGGACGTGTTGGACGTGTTGGACGTCCTCCCGTTTGTCCTGATCAGTGATGGTCTCTCCAGTAACTCTCTGGTGTTAGACTCCAGTAAGACAGAAACTGGTTTTTGCTCCCAGTAACCCGAGTCAGAACATCAACTGGATCCTTCTGCCTGTTAGTGGAATTGAAGGAAAAACTCCAGGCGACTCGTTTGACTCGTCATCAGGCTGCGACTCACGTTGAGGCCGTTTGTGTTTCATTACAGAAACTTTTCTAAGATCAGACAGACGAGCTGCTCTGGAGGAAATCCTTCCTGCTTTAGTCTCACCTGCTCTGTTACTATAACGACCTTTGACCTGCTGGACAAATCCTTCGTTTCTGGTTTGGTATGAATGCAGAACAAATCCTGTCGTCCCTCCGGTTCTGTTCTCTCCACTGGTCGGTTTTAGGATCGTTGTAAAGTTCTAGTGCCGACCTGCAGAACGTCACATGGCCAGGCTGCTGGTTCTGCTGCTGGTTCTGTAGTAACTAAAAGTTCTGCTGGTTCTGGTTCTGTTCTCCTGGTTGAACCTGTTAAAATCAGTGGGAGGTTTTGGACGGTTTTCTCTCTCAGCTCTATTTTCTGACTGCAGGTTTTTAAAAACCAACTAAAACATTTTATTTTATTTTATTTTATTTTATTTTATTTTTTCTTTTGTTGGTTTTCTGGTTTCATGTTTGTGAAAATAATTTTAGAAATAAACTTTACTGACTAGAGAGCAAAGATCAGGTGAAACTCTCAGCCTCCGAGTCAGACGTGTCTCCGAGTCGCTGATGCTGATCGATCGGCTGCGACCTTTGACCTCTGCAGGGGTCATCGTAACAACGCGGCGGCTTCACTGGAACTTTTCTCTGAATATCTGCATCAGATTTCATGACTTTATTTCAGACAGTTTAGTTAAATTTGCTTCAGTTTAACATAAATGTAACTTTTTCTTTGTAATGAAGATAAAAATAAATCATAAATTATAATGACTCTATTCTGACCCAAACAAACAGCGTCAGCATTTCTCTATAAATCAGAACCGGATCAGAACCAGAAAAATCTGTTGGTAAATATTAATATTTGTTATCTGAGTTCAGCCTCTGGTTTCATTTCCATCACATCTTTATTCATATTTCACTTTGATTCTTATTTTCTCCCTGCTGGTTGGTTTCGTTCCATCAGACGGCCGTCCGCCCGCCGCCCGCCGCCCGCTGACGCCTGGGGAGGATTTACCCATAATACAATATTCACCTTCATTGATTAGCTGATCATCATAACTGATCAGATTCAGCAGATAAAAGCGAATCCTTCCTGCCGGATCAAAATCATCCAAAGATAAAAAGTTTTTCCTGAACAGATGAAACCAAAACATAAATAAATAAATAAAACCCAAACCAGCAGCAGAACCTCTGCAGCCTCTGACCTCTGACCTTTGACCTTCATCTGACCTGAAGCCCAAAGTCCGACTGGATCTGTCGGGTTTTACTGTAAACATTTTCCTGGATGAACTTTGACCTCCAGCAGGAAAAACACCAAAGATCCAAACTAACCAGAGCAACTATAGATGTTCAATAATAGATGTTCAATAATAGATGTTCAATACTAGATGTTCAATAAAAGATGTTCAATAAAAGATGTTCAATACTAGATGTTCAATACTAGATGTTCAATACTAGATGCTTCATGCCAGTAACTCTCAGATTTATTCTTTATTAAATGTTGAAATCTAGTCAAAGTCTCAGCCGCTGCATCGTGTCCAACACCAACACACTTCGTGATTTTATTTTGAAAAGCCGACATCATTTCCTCCGACCAGCTGCCTAATCTGCTTTTCTAGTTTGTGATGAAAATATTGAAATTGAACTGAATTTCTCTGATTTTCTCTTATTTCTTTTCTTTTCAATCTTTTCTGTTTTTTCTGCTGCCGTTTAAAAGTTGAACCAATTCTGGGTTTGAAATGTTTCCATTTTCCAAAGTTCTACTATTAATGATGTCTGTCTTAATAAATTAAAGACGTTCTGGTTCTGATGGTTCTGATCAGGTTCGTTTCTCAGATTAAAGGCAGATTTTAAACATTAAGATCATAATAATGTCGGACATGATGCTGCCATCGCCGCTTCACGTTTCATTAACAGGAAGTAATCCTGGATCCGTTCTCTTTTATTTTGTCTCAAAGCTCCAGTCGGTTCTGGTTCTGGTTCCGGTTCTGGTTCTGGTTCCTTCTCGTTAGCGGAGAGTTTTTCTCTCCACTGTCGCCTCATGCGGGTTTGTTAGGACCGAATGACTTTAAACTGAACCCAGTTAAACGACTTTGAGATGATTTTAGTTTTGAAATGACATTAAATAAATAAACTGAATCAAATTTAATGTAATATTTAAATCTGAACTGTTTTCTGTGGCAGAAAATTATCATAATTAATAAAAAATTAAAGTTTGAAGACAATAAACTGTGTTTAAATAATCTAATCTAATCTGAGATTTTACTGCTGGAATAAATGAACTTGAATAAATATTCTCATTTACTGAATATTAATAAATCATTTTTAATAAATGTTCCCTTATTTGGTGAAAATGTAAATAAAAACCATCAAGTCTCGTTTATTTTTGTTTTTTATTTTATTTTGAAGTTCCACACAGTCGGTCATAAAACTACATATTTCTGTTTTAGATGAAACTAATATTTACACAAACATCAAACAATAATTCATTCATCAGGAATAAAACATTAGAAGTGACTTTAAGACAATCATGTTTATAACTTCATATTTGCTCCGTTTAGGTTTTTAACAGGAAGTTTTATCTACAGATCCTCCAGATCCGGGTCGGTCCAGATCGGTCCAGATCGGTCCAGATCGGTCCAGATCGGTCCGGGTCGGTCCGGGTCGGTCCGGATCAGTCCGGGTCGGTCCAGATCGGTCCAGATCGGTCCGGGTCGGTCCGGGTCGTTTCCTCCGTCCTCAACAAATCCTGAAAAACAAAAAGAAAAAATATTTTAATTGATTTGATGTGAACCAGATTTATTAAAACCAAGTTAACATGAATCTGGATCTGTGAGGCGACGAGAAGAAAAGCCTGAATAAGAACTGAGACAATCACCTGGTCACCTGGTCACCTGGTCACCTGGACACCTGGACACCTGGACACGTCCTGCCGCTGGTCCAGGTGACCGGGACAAAGTTCTGTCTTCATCAGAACCCAGGTCCAAAACATCAACCAGCTTTAACTTTCCTCACGGCGATTCGGACCAGAAGGAGGTTTATCACCGACCGACCGGGAGGTTCTGATGGACCTGACGGGTCTGAACGGATCTGGTTCTGGTTTTGAACGGGTCTGGTTCTGGTTCTGAACAGGTCCGGTTCTGAGTCCAGCTCCTGGACCGAACTTTTAGAAACGTTTCGTTTTAATTCTCTGACTTCGTTTCGTTTCTGCTGCTGGTTTTTATTCCTCTGAATCAGAACCGGGTCAGAAAACCCAAACCGGGTCAGTCGGTTTTCATGTTTCTCTCATTATGAAAATATTTACTGTCATGATAACTGACATTTATTTCCATCTGCTGTTCCTGTTACACTTTCAGAATAAAAGCACTCTTATGAGTTTTAAAGGCTTTTCAAATTAAAATGTTTTTCCTCTGGACGAATTTTATACTGGAATTACTCCAATAAAACCCGACAGGTTCTGGTTGTGGTTCTGTAAGGTTCTGTGAGGTTCTGGTTGTGGTTCTGGTTGTGGTTCTGGTTGTGGTTCTGTGAGGTTCTGTGAGGTTCTGGTTGTGGTTCTGTGAGGTTCTGTGAGGTTCTGGTTGTGGTTCTGTTTGTGGTTCTGGTTGAGGTTCTGTGAGGTTCTGTGTGGTTCTGTGAGGTTCTGTGAGGTTCTGTAAGGTTCTGTAAGGTTCTGTGAGGTTCTGTGAGGTTCTGTAAGGTTCTGTGAGGTTCTGGTTGTGGTTCTGTGTGGTTCTGTGTGGTTCTGTGAGGTTCTGGTTGTGGTTCTGTGAGGTTCTGTGAGGTTCTGTGAGGTTCTGGTTGTGGTTCTGTGAGGTTCTGTGAGGTTCTGTGAGGCCCGGTACTCACACTGACTCATCCACAGCCGCAGCGTCATCAGGACGTTGAAGGCCACCGTCTTCATGAAGATGACTCTCAGGCCGAAGATGGTGATGGAGGCCAGATTCACCATCTCATCTGAAACAGCAGCAGATGAGACGGTTAAAACGGAAACGTTAGAACTCAGCAGAACCCGTTGAGGTCACTGGGTTTAACGTACCTGGTTCCAGACTGGCGTCACACTGGACCGGTTCTATGCTGTTATCTGAACAGCAAACAACAAACAGTCATCAGTAACCAGGAAACGAAGTGATGCTGGAAAGTTGGATGATTCAGACTCACCTCCACATTTAACTCCGTCTCCCTGAAAGGCCACCTGGCTGTAGAAACCTGTTGGTTCCCCTCTGTCATTTCTTATCGGGCTGGCCGATCCGTTCTCAAACCCGGCCTTGAGTCGAGTAAATCCAGTTGCCAGACAAACTGTGGTTCCGTCGTCATCCTGACCCAGATCGTAATAATCCGGCTCAATTTCTTCCTCTGAAACACAGAAACAGAAATCATGAATATAAAACATTAAACCTTTTTCTTTCCTTCAGTGACAGAAAGCTTGTCGTGTTCTTCATGAGTCCGTCCGGTTCAGTGGTTCTGATCCGGTCCTGCCAAACCCGACCAGAACCAGAACATCAGATAAATGATGATGGTTTCATTGATTCACCGTTTTTACAGATTTTATTGTTTCTGTTGAACTTTGAACTCGTTTCTAGTTTTAGTTTAAAAACGTCGAGTTTTTTCTTATATTTGATCCTCAGTAAGATTTTTATTCAGCCAAACAAACGTCCAAAAAATAAAAACATAAAGATAATAAAACATAAAGATAATAAAAATAATAAAGATAATAAAAATAATAAAGATAATAAAAATAATAAAGATAATACAAATAATAAAGATAATAAAAATAATAAAGATAATAAAATCATAAAGATAATAAAACATAAAGAAAATAAAAACATAAAGATAATAAAAATAATAAAGATAATAAAACATAAAGAAAATAAAAACATAAAGAAACATAAATGTAAATGTTTTACGGGTTTAAAGTGTCGGTACGAAGCAGAACTTTGGTAAATAAATCTGAGGATTTTGTTTAAAATGATTCCAAACTGTTATTTCCTAAAACCTGATGTTTTTATTAAAGTTTCATATTTTCTGACATATTTAATGTCAGTTATTGGATCAGAACCAGGAGCTGCTACCACAACCAACCAGAGCGTCACAAAAAGGACCAGACAGTTTCCAGCTCAGATTTTAATAGTTTTATTCCAAATTAAAAAATGTTTTTATTAAGATCAAAAATAAATCCTCACTGAGTTTAAATCATTTTTTCTGTTCAGTATTTTTTACTGGATATTTATTTAGATTAATTATTCATTTTAAACTGAACTTGAGGCCAAACTGCTGAATAAATAACTCAAATTAAATTTAATAACAATTTAATATATTCTATAAAATCCTGCAGCAGATTTGAGCTGCGATGAGAATCATTTAGTTTGTTTGGTGATTTTTCATAAATATTAAATGTTGGGAATCAACTTACTGGAAGAAACAAACAGTTTGAGTCCAGATCCAAACATCAGCTGAACGTTGTTGTTATTCACACTGGAGTGGAACCAGTAACAGAAACCAGTTCACACTGGAACCGGTTCCAGGGTTCATACTGGGCCAAAATGATCAATCTGAATTTCAGATTTCAACTGTTTCATCCTTCAGTATTTTCTATTTATTTATAGAAACTTGAAGCATCTTTAAAGTTTGTTTTAATGTTTGGACCAAATTGTTGAAAAAATGAAAGTTTTTTGTTAAATTAGTGAAAAATGTTGAACTGGACTCACTTTGTTCCACTGACAGTTTGGATCCGGATCCAAACTGGATTTTATTGAATCCAGTTTGTGTCACACAGCGACTCAGCGCCAGACAGAAACACTCCATCAGATTATCCATCAGATTATCCATCAGATTATCCATCAGATTATCCATCAGATTATTTTAGCTCTAAATCTGAGAAAATATGATAATAATGAACAATATTTACATGGAATCAGGTGAATTATTAACTTGTTCCCTTTACTATAAAATCATGAATTTAATGTAATTCTGACTGAAAAGTTGAAAACTTCTGGATTATGATGAAATTATCTTCTGAATGTTTTCCAGTTTATTGATCTGAATCTGAGCTTCAATTCAACAACATATTATTTAGTTATTAATCTGTTATTGTCATGAATTAAAGTGTAAATAAATTTACACTTTAATTCATGACAATAATAATAAATAAAAACTGAAGTTGATTTTGTGTTTTTAGATCGTTTTGTTTATGACGGAGATTCTTTATTAAACTACATTTTGCTTTAGAAAATAATGAATTTCTGTAAAAGTGGTTTAATGAACTACAGATGATGAATCCTGTTGAACTGGACTCACTTTGCTCCACTGACACTTTGGTTCCGGGTCCAAACTGGATTTTGCCGACTCCACTTTGTGTCACACAGCGACTCGGCGCCAGACGGAAACCCGACCGGTTCTGATCCGTTTAACATTTCTTCTAAATAAATCTAAATTCTAAACAATTTAAATAAAAGATTGTTGGTGAGATTAATAAGAACTAAAATCTTCTTCTATTCACATTTATGATTATTATTATTTACAAAAATTTACAAATGGTGAAAATTTGAAGCATCAATTTTGTGCTGCTGTGATGTTTAAAGTAACTTTAAATAAATCTGTAAAAATGGTCAATACTTCACAGGCAGCAGGTTTCCGGGTCCAACTCACGCTGCGACCCGGCGACCCGGACTCCGGGTCCAAACAGGACCAAGAGCCGCAGCAGAACCTTCAGTTCCTCTCCGGTTCTGTTGGTTCTTTAGGGTTTAATTTAGATGAATCTGAGTTTAAAATCCATCAGATATTTTGGTTTAACTTGTAATCAGTAAAGAAATTGTTCTGGATGAAATCATAACGATATAAAATGAACTGGGAAGTTTATCGTTTTTCAGAATAAAAGCAAAGATTTAAAGAACATAAATGTGATTATTGCATAAAAATATTTATGATAATAAGTTTGATTCAAACATTTCAGTAATCAGCTTTAAACAGTAAAGATTTTTATGATTTATTTATGAATATTTTTGTGTTTTTGACCTGAACTCACTCGTTTCCACGGTAACTGAAACTCCAGACCCAAAAACCATTTTCAGATTTCCAGTTTGAGTCTCACATCAGAAAAAACTCCAACAAAAACCAAACCAGCGAACGTTTGGTCATATTTCATAAACCTGACATTATTTCTGCCACTGATTGAGTTGAAATCAATATTTAAATGAAGCTGATTGATAATCGATCATCTTCAGTCAATTTCAGAGTCAACAGCGTTTCTGACTGATGTTTGTTAGACTTTATTTTCTTACGGTGCTGAACCTGTAGCTCGGTTCCGGACCCGAAGTGGATCTTCCAGGTTCCGTCATTCACACAACGACATCCTGCTCAGCAGAAACCGGCTGGTTTTAATCTGGTTGTAATCTGGTTGTAATCTGGTTTTAATCTGGTTTTAATCTGGTTTTAATCTGGTTTTAATCTGGTTTTAATCTGGTTGTAATCTGGTTTTAATCTGAGCCAGATTAGAACCAGATTAAAATCTGTAATTTGGTCATCAGATTACAGATTTCACACATTTAGAGCAAAACGTTTGGATTCTCTTTAAAGTTTCATATTCAGCCTTTTCAGTAAAATCATGTGCTGCTCTCTTTACAAAACAAAATCAGATCCAAGTAAAATAAACAGTTAATCTGTTTCCTCAGATGTTTGATTTAATAATAATTGATTTATTAATGACCAAAATGATCTGGAGTCTAAAGTGTAAATTATTTTTTTTGTCAAGTTTCTGACGTCAGATTAAAAATGATCATTTTCAAAAGGTTTGAAATGATGCTGGAGTTGTATCGATTTATTAATCTCTGTCAGGTTTATCATGAAGTTTTATAAATTCAGATATCAGTTTAGACATAAATGTGAAATTCTTACTGGGCTGGATGAAAAGTTTGACTCCGCTGCCAAACATCATTTTTCTTGCAGCGTCGTTCACACAGTTCACACCATCAACTCAGAAACCTGCCGACTTTCAACATCAACAACTTTTCTCTCTGCGCCATAAAATCTGAATAAATATCATCAAAATACTCCAATATTAATACAGGCATGTCTCAGTAAATCAGTTCTTTATAGATTTATCCTCTGGATCCTGACAGTTTCCCCAGAATAACACAGTCAAAGCGTACGCAGATGATATGAACGTATTTTAACCCTAAAATGTAATAAATGGTCAAATTATTTTATTCAAATGTAACAAAGTGATGAATCTTTGAGGCCGAAATTGGAAATGTTTGTGTTTTTAAAGATAATATTTACTCACTGCAGACCAAACAGGAGGTTCTGGAGTCAAACTGACTGATCAATAACTGATATTGATACATTATCAATAACTGATTGATATGACCACTGGTCTGATTCCAAGCAGATTTTCATATTGTGGATGAAACAAACTTCAACAATAAAAGCATTAATATTTAAACCATTTTTCATCGTTTTTCTGATATTTGGTGGATTTTGTTGCCATTTTGTGTAAAATGATTATTTATGACGGTTTGTGAAGCTGTACGTTAATAATCTTATTTTTAGCAGTTTCAGGTCAGCTTCTGGTCCAAACATCATTTTTCCAGTCCCACCAGTGACCCACTGGGAACCACTGGGAACCACTGGGAGCCACTGGGAGCCAACAGGAGCCACTGGGAGCCACTGGGAGCCATCAGAGCAGCTAAAATTCATTTAAACTCCTGGATTTATGCGCATAATTTGGTCTTTAATGAAACTGTATTTATGAGTTTGGAGTTAAAGTTTATTAACATGATTTGATCTTAAATGAGATAAAAACATTTTCAGGTTTTAGAATTAGTGAACTGGTTTCCTTTCCTACCAGTGAATCCAGTTTGGATCCTCAGTTTCACACAGTGAGAACAGGAACAGAATCTGAGCTGGGATTATAATCTGAGCTCCAGATTAACGCGGCGCGTTCAGGTGTCAGCAAGAATAATCTGGAGTTTAATGAATGAATCCAACACCAACAAAACACGAGATATTAAAGTTTATAGTGAGAATCTGCTCCCAGTACAACCAGTTTACCAGTTTAACTGGTTTCCAGTTAAATAAAAACACATTAAATGTTAAACTGTTACTGGTTAAATGTGCTGGTCTTACTGGTTTCAACGTTAAGACTGGTTCCAGAACCGAAGCGGATCCTGACTCCGTCATTCACACTGTGGAACCCGACCCGACAAAAACCCGCCAGAACCACCAGAACCACTGAGTGGGCCCGGTTCTGTTCTTCATGTTTTAATGGGCAAACTGGTTCATTACCATTTATACTGGAACTGGGGATATTATGTGTAATATTTAAGTTAATTTAATTTTAATAATTTCGTTTTTAGGTTAAATTGAGTTTTTACAGTTAAAATGTCTGTTAATTTTAATAACTTAGTTTTTAGTTTAAATTGAGTTTTTACAGTTAAAATGTCTGTTAATTTTAATAATTTAGTTTTTAGTTTAAATTGAGTTTTTACAGTTAAAATGTCTGCTAATTTTAATAACGTTTCTGATTTTGATCTGGATGTGGAAGATTTGACTGAAATATGAACTGCAGAATATAAACCAACGATTAAATGAATGTTTATGAATCAAAATGTTTCTGGATCTGATTTTAAACCATAAAACATCTGGAGTTTAATAAAACGCTGTGAATGAAATCAAACATTAAACTCACTGATCTCCACCAGCAGTTTGGTTCCGTCGCCAAACAAAAGTTTCCAGCCGGATCCAGAATCAGACACACTCTGCATCTGACCCGACCAAAAACCCAGCTGACTTTTTACAGTGTAACATTCAGCAGCTGCTCTAAAAATAAAAACTTTTATTAAATCTACTGATGGGATTCAGATTTCAGAAAAATCACATTTTCTTTTTCACAGTTTAGTTCAGAATAAACTAAATTAAAACATAATAGTTTTATTTTACACAGTAAACTGAATATATGTTTGTTTTCAAAATGTCTGAAGTTAAATATGACAAATAATAAATGATTCTCACTGGAATAGAATATGAGTTTAACTCTTTTACCATCATATTTATTTACTTTACTTTAAGTCTCAGGTGTTTATATTTCTATATTTTTCGATGTTTTTGTTTGACTTCAGATTAATTTGTTTTTAATCTATAAACAACATAAAGTCACAAACTCACTCACAGAAACCGTTTTACCTCACAGATGAAATATTCCTCATTTATTGATTATTTTCTCATAAATAATAAAAACTTACTGGGTCCAATGTTTAGTTTGGTACCAGAACCAAACAGCAGCTTCGTGCTGCTGCTCGTTTTCACACAGCAGAAAAACTGATTCATAAATCCATAATAAATGTTCATGGAAAGAAACAATTTAAATATTTATTCAGGTTCATTAACTTTGTTTTGCAGAAGTTGCAGCTTAATAGTTTCAGTAAAATAAGATACTAAATATGAACTAGATGATTATAAATCCCCAATGAATGAATGAAATATTTTATTCACGAGTTTTTATGACATTTATGATGATTCTGAGTTGCAGCAACATGTAAAATGTTTTAAAGAATAAAAACTCACTTGATTCAACCGTCAGTTTGGTTCCTGAACCAAGAATGAATTTTGTGTTTCCAGACACACAATCAGACGACCAGCAGCAGAAACTGACAGAAATATGATCAAAATAAATTCAGATGGAAACTAATAAACCTCTGAATAATATAAATTATTATTAGTGATTAAAACCTAAAACCTGCTGTAACATTTTGAAGGTTTTATCTCCTGATGAAGATTTGATATTAAATTACATGAAACTGATAAACGTTCTGGACTGAACCAAAGATCCAGAACCAAAGATCCAGAACCAAAGATCCAGAACCAAAGCAGAAAGTCATCAGCATAAACTCTGATTTCTGACAGGAACTATTATTAAAATATCACTGATATCATTTATCTGAGGAAAATCACTTTGGTGAAAAGTTTTTTCATCAAATCTAAAGTTTATAAATTAAATCTGGATTTAAACCAAAATGTGACGTCATAGTTTGATTTGTAAATGAAATGAATAAAACGTACTTGACTGAACGATCAGTTTGGATCCAGAACCGAAGACGGTTTTTGAGTTTCCATATCCAGACACACAGTCAGAAAGTTACCAGCAGAAACTCAGAGAACTCAACTATTTATAACATTTTAATAACCAAACAGGAATAAACTGATTATTTTAACATAATCAATAAACCCTGGAGACGCAACCAGGTGTTTTACCTGTGAACCAATAATCTGAGTGTTTATGATGTAATTTTAATTATTTGTCATGTAAACAATAAACTGAGATAAACTTACTTTTCTGAACCGTCAGTTTGGTACCAGAACCAAAGATGAATTTCTTTCCATAATTATTCACACAGCAGGAGAAACCAGAGCAGAAACTCTGAGGATGAACTTTTCATTTCATATCAATAATTCAGATTAAATCTGAGGATTCAATTAAAATACTGATGTTTGTTTTCACGCTAAATATTAACTTATTCTGCACTTTAATGTCTTACAACACTAATATTTTATGGTTTCATTCTGTTAGTTTATTTTGGTGTCCATATTTTATTGAAGCCATAAATCACTTTAAAATCTGACTTTTGGTTTTTGTCCATAATAAAAATTAACATTTTATTTCTACTCACGTTTCTGAACTGTTAGTTTGGTTCCCGACCCAAAAAATATTTTGAAGTTTCCAGCTGCAGTCACACTGTGCTGCAGCGCTGAGCAAAAACTACAGCAACAAACTACAGCAACAAACTACAGCAACAAACTACAGCAACAAACCACCAAACTACAGCAAACAAACTACAGCAACAAACTACCAAACTACAGCAAATAAACTCTGAAACTACAGAGTTTAAATTTTTACTCCCAGTGGATTCAACATGTTTCCCAGATTAACATATTTCGTTTTAAGTGACCATGTTGATGTCTTATTTTGTTTTATTTTGTTTTATTTTGTTTTGTTGTGTTTTATTGTGTTTTATTGTGTTTTGTTGTGTGTTTGTATGAAGAGTCGTAACTTTATGTAGTAAAATATTGTTTAGATGAAACAAAATAACTGGAAATGATGAATAAACCCAGTCAGACTGGGATGTAAACGGTACAAATAGAACAACATCATCAGCAAATCATTTGACCTTCTGGGTCTGAACTCATTTTAATAACTAAATATTTGAAACTAAAACAAAAACGTTCAGAAAATGTTTCCTCCAGCTTCAAATCAGAACTAAATATTTTTACTCACTGTTTTCTATCGTTAGTTTAGTTCCTTCCCCAAAGATCAGCTTTCTGTTTCCTGCTGTTGTCACACAGTAACTCTGACCTGGACTTTAACTAGACCAACATCTGATGGTAAAAATAAAACCTTTAAAATTATTAAAGCTCCAGATTTGGTTTAATAAAATATTCCTTTCTAGACAAAAGTAGTCATGATATTTACAATACCAGCCAATAATCAAGTAAACTATGAATATTACTCTTGATTTTATGATTTACTTTGGTGGAAAATATTTATAATTATTAAATACTAAATCAAACAGGTTAAAGAATAAATAAGGTTGAAAACATTCAGTTAGTGGATTATTTTAATCTAATGTGTGCAGCAGCTTTTTCCTCTAAATATTAACAAATGTTTTTAAATCAGGTATAATTTAACTCATTAATAGATAAATTAATAGTTTCTATCAGGAATTTGGTTCCTTTTCCAAATGTGGGTTTAAAGTTTCTGGAGCCGACAGACGATTACAGATCAGCTGCTGTTCAGGTTATTAGATTCAGTTAAAGTTATTATAAAAACTTCCTGATTGTTTTAATTACAGTTTATGATTTTAATCTCTAATGATGGAAATTAGTTTATTGTAACGATGTAACCGCTGGATGTTACTTATTAACTTTTATGTAGCTTAAACATTTATATACCAGATATAAATATTGTTTTCTAAAATCACTGAAGGAGCAGAAATAAAAACTAAACAAGCTGATCGAATTATTCCGTTTTTGAAATTAAAAACATTTCTTACTTTTAATCAGATTCAAAACCAAATTTTACTGCAGATAAAATAAATGATGTTCACTAAACTTCAGTTTCTAATTTCACCAAATGATGATGACAATAATCGACTCACTGGTTGCTATGGTTACCGCGGCTCCTTTCCGAAGCTCAGTTTCTAGTTTCCAGATGAAAGTTAAAGTTACATTAACTGGTTATTAACAGTTTATTTTATGTTTCATATCAAACCTGAAGTTCAAACCTGGTCAACAATAAATAATCTCAGTTCATATTTAACATTAATTTTCTTGGTTTTTTTTCGTCATGTAAAGTTTGACGGATTAAAGAATAAACTATAAAAATAAAGCAGTTTTAGTTCAAATGTTGTTACTATGGAGAATTTTGTTCCTGAACCAAAAATGATTTTAGCTCCAGAGACAAACGCAGCGACAGAAACTGATTCAACGTCAAACCTTCAGAAAACCTGAACAAATTTATGTTTGATTATTTATGGAAATATCAGAATCAGCCAAGAGAAAAATACTGCAACAGTTTTAATAAACGTTTGTTTATCCTTCTGATTAAAATAAGATCCTGATCTGAGAGACAGAATCACATCATCTGCATAATGTCAACGTTTTTATGATCATCAGTTTTTAAGCTCAGAGTTGGAAGAATATCTGTAGATGTTTTATTATAACATCATTACTGATCGATTACTGATCGATTACTGATCGATTACTGATCAATACTCACTGCTTTCAACTCTCAGTTTGATTCTGTTTCCAAAAACCAGTTAAAAATTATTCAGAGATTTTGGCCAGATTAATTTTTACTCACGATGTTCAACAGTTAACTTGGTTCCTTCACCAAAAATCATTTTCCTGTTTCCAGATCCAGACACACAGCGGCACCGTTCTCAACAAGAACCAGCAGAACCAGACAGAACCAGCAGAACCAGCAGAACTGAACAGAACCAAACAGAACCAGACAGAACCAGCAGAACCAGCAGAACCGAACAGAACCGAACAGAACCAAACAGAACCAGACAGAACCAGCAGAACCAGCAGAACCGAACAGAACCAAACAGAACCAAACAGAACCAGACAGAACCAGCAGAACCAGCAGAACCAGCAGAACCGAACAGAACCAAACAGAACCAGACAGAACCAGCAGAACCAGACAGAACCAGCAGAACCAGCAGAACCAGACAGAACCAGACAGAACCAGCAGAACCGAACAGAACCAACAGAACCGAACAGAACCAAACAGAACCAGACAGAACTGAACAGAACCAAACAGAACCAAACAGAACTGAACAGAACCAAACAGAACCAGACAGAACTGAACAGAACCAACAGAACCAGACAGAACTGAACAGAACTGAACAGAACCAACAGAACCAAACAGAACTGAACAGAACCAAACAGAACCAGACAGAACTGAACAGAACTGAACAGAACCAAACAGAACCAACAGAACCAACCAAACAGAACCAACAGAACCAACAGAACCCAACAGGCCACCGTGGGATTGTTCAGCGATCTGAAGATTTGTTTACCCAGATTATATTTCATAAAATGTAAATATTAAAAGTATTTTCTACGGTTTTTTATGATTAGTTGGGATTTAAAAATCAAACTGTAGAGAATTAAAGTTTTCAGTAAAGGAGCTGCTGACAAATCGATTTAATGTAACTTTCTATAAACATTAATCCAGATTAGATTAGAAACCTTCTGATGTTCAGGTTTTATTGATCTGAATATTAACATGAAACTCACGTTTCTGTACCATCAGCCTCGTTCCGAGTCCAAATAGAACTTTATAGTTTCCAGTCACACAGAGAATCAGTTCCTGCCAAGAACTGGAGCGAGACGGAGAACCAGGACCAGAACCAGAACCAGAACCAGGACCAGAACCAGAACCAGAACCAGGACCAGAACCAGAACCAGAACCAGGACCTCCAGACCTTCAGTCAGAATCTATTTAATAAACATTTTATCTGATAATAAATTAATGGATGAACATAATGGCTGCTGGAAGCTGTTCAGGTTTTTACTGAATCATTTTAAATCATCTGCTTTTAGATGAGAATAAAAACTGAATTTAAACATTTAAATCATGTTTGGACCAAAGTACTCTCTGCTCTCTGTGGGGGTTCTGGTTCTGGTTCCGGACCCAAACACCAGTTGGTCCCAGTAAACGTCACACAGGAGCCACTGGGACAAACCTGAGCTTCAAACTGGTTTGATCTCATGAAGAAACTAAAGGTTTGAATTTATTTGTTTCTGTTGTGAAAATCAGTTTTAAAGACTTTTTATCTGAATAAATGAATAAACTGAAAATGTTTTGGTTTTATTCCTAATTTAAGATGTTTTATGTCTAAAACTGATTTTAATCCATAATTTGTCCAGTTTATTCATGTAATCCTGTCTATGAAATGGAAACATGGAGGATTCTGTTCATTTAACTTTTTATGACAAAACGAAGCAAAAATCAGCAAAAGAGCATCAAGTTTAAACGTGACGTTTTTATCTGAATGTTATTAATAATTTAAACCTGCCTGGTTCTGAACTTTATGTTTACGGATGAAAACGTTTCTCATCTCGTTTTCCGCCTGATGAATGAAACCGACTCGGGTTCCAGTTTGACTCCAGATTCAAACGTTATTTTAGCTGAAACCAGAAAAAGTTTCTTCTGATCAAAAATCATCGACATGAAGGAGATGAAATATTTCATGTTCTGAGTCCAGAGATGGAAATAAATCCTGCCTGGTTTTCCTCCCGACTGATTTCTGCTCTCTGATTTTGTTGATCAGGTTTTTATTAATTTCTGATAAAAATCAAATGTTTAGATTCCTGTTTGGTTAAATCTGTTTAAATCTTTACATTAATTTGCTTGAGCAGAAAAATGAAAATATTTCCACTTACTGGAATAAACCAGCAGTTTGGTTCCTTTGCCAAAGATAATCCTGTTAGCGTTCACACAGCGATTGGAACCGGATCACAAAGTGATCAGAGAGTTAAACTGAAAATCCCTCAGAAAAACTTTAATTTGTCCTAAAACGAAACTGAAGATTTCATTTCTGTTTCTAAACTCCTGAATTAAAAGTTCAAGGAGAAAAATGAAAGATTTAAACTGAATTTTAATAATTTCTGACTCGATTCCATAATTAACCAGAAAACAAATTAAACTGGTTTCTGTTTTAGTTTTTACAGTGCAACATCTCACTGTAAAAACCTGCTGGATGTTTTTATACTTTAATTTAAATTAATACTCATTATGTTCAAGGATTCATTTTGTTCCAGACGCAAACGTAATCCGGCCTGCAGCTCCGGAACCAGAACCAGAACCGGGTTCTGACTGGGCCCGGTTCTGATTCAACCCGGTTCTGGTCCTGAGATGAAAAACCTTTAGATTGAAACAGGAAATATTATTTCTGACATGATTTTCCAGTAAATCAATAACAGATTTCTGCTCATTGATCAGATTGATAACTGAGTTAATCTCATAATCTCAGATTAACAGAAAACGTTCAGGAAATTCGGATTCATATTTTCAGATGTTTGAATTTAATAAAACGGTTTTCATTTCAACAGAACTGGAAGCTTACTGGGTTCAATGGTCAAACTGGTTCCGGTACCAAAGAGGATCCTAGTAGATGTCACACAGCATGAAGCTCCAGAACCAGAACCGAGTGATCAGAACCGGACCTGAGGAAACTGAAAACTGGATCTTTGTGGTTCTGAACGGACAGAATGTCGGTTCTGATTATTTCAGCTTCTATTGGATCTTTTGTTCCGGTCGACCAGAACCTTTACATTAACCAAGGGAGAAACTCAGAACTTACTGGGTTCAATGGTCAAACTGGTTCCGGTACCAAAGATCATCTTAACTCCACCAGTTCCAGTCACACAGCCTGAAGCTCCCCGACAAGAACCCGGTTCTGACCGGTTCTGACCGGTTCTGACCAGTTCTGACCAGTTCTGACTGGTTCTGACCGGTTCTGACCGGTTCTGACTGGTTCTGACCAGTTCTGACCGGTTCTGACCAGCTCTCACTGGTTCTGACTGGTGAAACATAAAATCTGTTCCTTTCATTTTTATTTGTTTTGTTAATTTGATAATTTTTTTATTTAGTTTTAAATAAAATTTTATTTTATTTATTTTCAGTTTTTTGTTGGATTAAATAAAAAAAGATGAAATAAATTTTTTTATCTAGTTTAGAAAAACTTCATGAGCTGAAAATGTTTTTCTGAATAAACAGATAAAAACAGAAAATCTTACTGGTTTCAATGGTTAAACTGGTTCCGGTACCAAAGATCAGGATGAAGCTTCAGAACCCAAACCGACGATCCGGACCGACCCGATTAATTAAGTCAATAAAATCTGAACATTCTGAATATTTAGGAACCAAATTTAAAAAGTTTAATTTAGTGACGATTAAATAATAAATTATTTGTTTGACTTACTGGGTTCAATGGTTAAACTGGTTCCAGGTCCAAATATCATTTTATTATATGAACTGCCAGCATTCACACAGCAGGAAGCTCCAGAACCAGAACTACCAGAACCGGTCCGGTTGATAAACTCTGGTACCAGAACTGATGAGATTAAAATCTGATTATTAGAATAAATTTAATCTTTAATCTGGATTATTTTCTAAAGATTTTATTTGGATCTGATTGGTTCTGATCGGGTTTTGATTTAAACGTTTTATTCATTTTTAAACTTTTATCATAAAAACATTTCAGAAAAAAACGACGAGGAACTAAATTTACCATTTGATCAGAACTTACTGGTTTCGATGGTTAAACTGGTTCCGGTACCAAACAGGATCTTATTAAATCCACCTGAACCAGTCACACAGCACGACGACTCAGAACACAAACAGGTTCAGCAGAACCAGAGCCGGGTTCTACAGATAGACGGGTTCCAGAGGCCGATTTCTGAAGTTATAAAATTTTAATATGAAATTTTTAAACATTTTTTATTTTTTTTCCTCTGAATTGAATAAAGATCCAGAAACTCCCTGATCCAGATGTTCTGGTATCAAACCAGATCTGGTTCTGAAGAGTCCAGAAAACAAAATCAGAACTTACTGGTTCCGATGGTTAAACTGGTTCCAGTACCAAAGATCAGGATGAAGCTTCAGAACCCAAACCGACGATCCGGACCGACCCGATTAATTAAGTCAATAAAATCTGAACATTCTGAATATTTAGGAACCAAATTTAAAAAGTTTAATTTAGTGACGATTAAATAATAAATTATATGTTTGACTTACTGGTTTCAATGGTTAAACTGGTTCCGGTACCAAACAGGATCCTGTTCACACCTCCAGTATTCACACAGCAGGGAGGTCCAGAACCAAAACCCAAACTGACAAACTGCAGCAGGTTCTGATCCAAACCATTTAAATTAATTATTATAAACAGATTTATTGACTATAAATTAAATGATTTTAATAAATTTTAAATGTTTTTATTGATAATTTAACTAATTTATGAATTTAATTCAACATTAATCAGAACCTACTGGGTTCGATGGTTAAACTGGTTCCGGTACCAAACAGGATCCTGGCAACACAGCAGGGAGCTCAGGGACGGAAACCACCTGGGTCCAGAACCAGAACCAGGACCAGAACCAGGACCGGGATCAGAACCAGAACCAGAACCAGGATCAGAACCAGAACACGGATCAGAACCAGAACCGGAACCGGGACTGGGACCAGAACCAGAACCAGGATCAGAACCAGGACCAGAACCAGGATCAGAACCAGAACCGGGTCTTTCCCACGGCTCTTGATGACAATAATCAGATTAATATTTAGAATAAAATATTTTAACTTTTTTAAGGTAAATAAATATTTTTAGTTAAATTGATAATAAAACATAAACAATAAAATATTTTTATTCTTTCTGCAGGTTCCAGAACCTTCCAGAACTAAACATGATAAACTGACATTAGTTGGTCAAACAGAACCTTTGGGTCGGTGTACCGGTCCCACAGAACCAGTACTTTAATGAAACAACCATTTTAAATGGAAACCTTACTGGGTTCGATGGTCAAACTGGTTCCGGATCCAAATAAGATCTTGTATCCGGTTCCAGTCACACATCATGAAGCTCGGTACCAGAAACCCAGCAGCCGTTTGGACCAGCTGGTTCTGATAGTTGGGCCATAAATTCAGCTTTTTTTAATTTAATTTTTACGTCCGGTTCTGGACGGGAAGATGCTGCACTGTAAAAAATAACTCCAACTTTAATTATTCATATGTTTCTGATCTCCATCAGAACTTACTGGGTTCAATGGTCAAACTGGTTCCAGTACCAAAGATCATCTTATATCCACTGGTTCCAGTCACACAGCCTGAACCTCCCCAACAAGAACCCGGTCATTACTGGTTCTGATCAGTTCTGACTGGTTCTTACTGGTTACTACTGGTTCTTACTGGTTCTTACTGGTTACTACTGGTTCTTACTGGTTTTTACCGGTGAAACATAAAATCTGTTCCTTTCATTTTTGCATGAAATAATTTTTATTCGGTAATTTGAAAAAAATAATTATTTAGTTTTAAATAAAATTTTATTTTATTTATTTTCTGGTTTTTGTTGGATTAAATAAAAAAAGATGAAATAAAATTTTAATCTAGTTTAGAAAAACTTCATGAGCTGAAAATGTTTTTCTGAATAAACAGATAAAAACAGAAAATCTTACTGGTTTCAATGGTTAAACTGGTTCCGGTACCAAAGAGGATCCTGTTCCCAGTAAACACACAACATGAGTCTCCTCAACAACAACTGAGCAGAACCAACCAGAACCAAACCGCTTCAAAAGAATCCAGTTTTGGGTCTCAGATTTAATGTAAATTGTTGAACTGGTTTCCATTAATTATTTTATTTTTACTGGTTTTATTCAATTTTACGTGTTTATTTTTCCATCAGTGGACGGATCCAGAGTACCAGAACTGGAACTGTTTTGGTTCTGAAACTTTGGATCTGAATCGTCTCCAACTGGAAAAGTTTATTTATAGCAGAAACACTAAACTGGTTAAACTGGTTCTACTGGTTAAACTGGTACAGAATCACCAAACAGAACCAGACCCAGTAAAAGAACTTTTTGATTTAAAGTTTAAAAAGTTACTGCAGAACATTTTAGGACCAAACGATTGATTTCCAGAACTGGAACCAGTAAAGATCTGGATCAGAACTTACTGGTTTCAATGGTTAAACTGGTTCCAGAACCAAAGATCATCTTTAATCCACCTGCAGCGTTCACACAGCATGAAGGTCCAGAACCTTATCTGTGATGAACAGAACCAGAATCTATTGCAGAACCTCTGGTTACTGGATCTAAACTGGGTTTATACTGGTTTTGTACTGGTTTTGTACTGGTTCTGCTGCTGTTTTGTCCAGTCTTCAATAAATTATTTTTTATGTTTTTGTGAAGTTTTGGCAGATCAAAAACATTTTATAATTCTGAAGAAGTTTTAGTAAAAACACATTTTGAACTTACTGGTTTCACTGGTTAAACTGGTTCCAGAACCAAAGAGGATCTTATTATATCCTCCATCAGTCACACAGCAGGACGACCCAAAACATTAACGGGTCCAGGAGAACCAGAACCGGGTTTTATGGAAAAGCTGGTGACACATGAAGGTTAGTTATAAAATATTCAAATTAAAATTTTAAAGATTTTTTTTGCTTTTTTTTAATTATTATTTTTTATATTTTTATTTCTTAATGAATAAAGATCCAAAAACTCCCTGATCCAGATGTTCTGGTATCAAACCAGATCCGGTTCTGAAGAGTCCAGAAAACAAAATCAGAACTTACTGGTTCCGATGGTTAAACTGGTTCCGGTACCAAAGATCAGGATGAAGCTTCAGAACCCAAACCGACGATCCGGACCGACCCGATTAATTAAGTCAATAAAATCTGAACATTCTGAATATTTAGGAACCAAATTTAAAAAGTTTAATTTAGTGACGATTAAATAATAAATTATATGTTTGACTTACTGGGTTCAATGGTTAAACTGGTTCCGGTACCAAAGATCATCTTCTGACCAACATTCACACAGCATGAAGCTCCAGAACCAAAACCCAACCGGATCAGAACCGGGCCAGAACCGCAGCAGTTTCAGGATTATTTCCAAAAACTAAATTATTATTTCAGATCATTAAGCAAGGCTTTTACTTTGAAAAACTAAATATTCAATAAACAAATCAATATTAAATATCTAATAAAAATAAATATTTTTGTCTCATTTCAATAAAAAAAAATATAAGAATTTTTTTTTGTCTTAACCTTTTATTTTATCAGAACTGGTTCTGGACCCGGTTCAGATGAGGTTCTGGAACCAAACAGTCACAACTCCAGAACCATAGAGGTCTGGATCAGAACTTACTGGGTTCAATGGTTAAACTGGTTCCAGGTCCAAACAGGAACTTGTTGCTACCAGTCACACAGCATGAAGGTCCAGAACATAAACGGGTTCAGCAGAACCAGAACCAGATTCTATGGATGAACCGGTTCTGGTTCTGAGTTTTTAAGATAAATAATTTATTTTTTTTACATTTTAAAAGGTTTTCAAAATCTTTCAGTTTTTCCCTGAAATGTAAAAATGATCCAGTTTTGATCTTTATTTTATGGAACCGGATCCGGTTCTGAAAAGAACAATTAAGAGCAGAACTTACTGGGTTCAATGGTTAAACTGGTTCCAGAACCAAAGATCATCTTAAATCCACCAGATCCAGTCACACAGCCTGAACCTCCACAACAAGAAACCGGTTCTGATCGGTTCTGATCGGTTCTGATCAGATTGAGGAGTAAAACATAAAATCTGATTTATTAAAGATAATTTTAATTTCCTTTGGATTGAAAAATAATTAAATCTTTTGATTAATTTTCATTTCTCAGAATTTTGTTGGGTTGAATTAAAATTAGATTTTTAAAGTGAAATAAATAAAATCTTTAAATAATTTAATCTGGTTGGAAAAGTTTCTCTTAATGATTCATGAAAATGGATTTGAAACGATTTTCCTCAGAAACAGATAAAAATATTAAATCTTACTGGTTTCAATGGTTAAACTGGTTCCAGAACCAAAGATCATCTTATATCCCCCTCCAGCATTCACACAGCATGAATCTCCAGAACCAGAACTATCAGAACCGGTCCGGTTGATAAACTCTGGTACCAGAACTGATGAGATTAAAATCTGATCATTAGAATAAATTTAATCTTTAATCTGGATTATTTTCTAAGGGTTTTATCTGGACCTGAAGCTGGACTGGTTACAGAACCAGTTCTGTTACTGGTTCTGATGGGTTCTGATCGGGTTTGGATTTAAACATTTTATTCATTTTTAAACTTTTATGATAAAAACATTTCAGAGAAATTAAATCTGCAGCGTCTGAGACTGGAACCATTAAAGATCTGGATCAGAACTTACTGGGTTCAATGGTTAAACTGGTTCCGGAACCAAAGATGAACTTTTGCCCAAGATTCACACAGCATGAAGGTCCAGAACATAAACGGGTTCAGCAGAACCAGAACCAGGTTCTACAGAATAACAGGTTTCAGAAAATTCATAGTTTCAAAAATATTTGTCATTTTTCCTCTGGAATGTAAAAATGGTCCGGTATCGATCCGCATTTTATAGAACCGACCCGGTTCTGAAAAGAACAATTAAAGGCAGAACTTACTGGGTTCGATGGTTAAACTGGTTCCAGAACCAAATATGATCCTGTTCTGGTTTGAGTTCACACTGTGTGAAACGTCATGACACAATCTGGATCAATAATCCATCAATAATCAATAAGTGATCAGCGGACTGAGCGCGCTCCGTTTCAGTCTGAATCATCAATAATTATTATTGATGTTAATAAACGTTTGTTATTCTGATACTGGTCAGAATCACAACTTACTGGTTTCAATGGTTAAACTGGTTCCAGAACCAAAGATCATCTTCACTTGATTCACACAACATGAAGCTTCTGATCACAAACCGGGCCGAGCAGAACCGGCCCGGGTCGGCTGGAAACGTTCACCAATATGAAATATTGATTTGAATAAAAGGCAGAATTTGTTTTAATTTTCCAGAATAAATATTTTAAATATTCAATAATTAGAGAAGAAATAAAATTTTAACTTTACAAGAAACGTTGATAAATTTATCATTTAAAGTCTTTTAGTTTCAGGTCTGATCAGAAAGTTCTGGTTCCGGTCCAAACAGCATCAGAACCAGAAAAACATTCAATCATTTCACATTTATTCTGCAGAACTTACGGTTCTGGACGCTCAGCCTGGTTCCGGTACCAAACAGAATCTTGAACTGGTTTCCACCAGAATTCACACAGCGTTAAGCGCCCTGACATTAAGCTGCAGAACCAGAACCAGAACCAGAACCAGACAACCGGGTCGGCCCAGACCTGGCAGAACCTTCTAGATTCTTTAAATTTACTTTCTTAGGTTTTAGTTTCTGCCTGGTTCTGGTTCTAAGACCCAACGGGTTTGGTTCTGTCTCCAAACCGACTTCATCAGAACCAAACTGGAGCTACAAACGATCCAAACGGGCCAGAGGACAGAACTTACTGGGTTCAATGGTTAAACTGGTTCCGGTACCAAAGAAGATCTTAAATCCACCAGATCCAGTCACACAGCCTGAACCTAACCAACAAGAACCCGGTTCTGACCGGTTCTGATCGGTTCTGATCGGTTCTGATCGGTTCTGATCAGATTGAGGAGTAAAACATAAAATCTGATTTATTAAAGATAATTTTAATTTCCTTTGGATTGAAAAATAATTAAATCTTTTGATTAATTTTAATAAAATCTGTTTCCAGATTAATGTTTTCACAGATTATTTTACTTTATGAACCTGAAACTTTTTAATGAAACTAAATTTTTAATAAAAATTCATCAAACATTAAATAAAAGCAGAACTTACTGGTTTCAATGGTTAAACTGGTTCCGGTACCAAAGATCATCTTGCTTACACCTCCAGTATTCACACAGCATGAAGCTCCAGAACCAAAACCCAGACGGATCAGAACCGGGCCAGAACCGCAGCAGTTTCAGGATTATTTCCAAAAACTAAATTATTATTTCAGATCATTAAGCAAGGCTTTTACTTTGAAAAACTAAATATTCAATAAAAATAAATATTTTTGTCTCATTTCAGTAAAAAAAAATATAAGAATTTTTTTTTTGTCTTAACCTTTTATTTTATCAGAACTGGTTCTGGACCCGGTTCAGATGAGGTTCTGGGACCAAACAGTCACAACTCCAGAACCATAGAGGTCTGGATCAGAACTTACTGGGTTCAATGGTTAAACTGGTTCCGGAACCAAACAGGATCCTGTTTGTGTTCACACTGTGTGAAACATCATGACTCAATCTGGATCAATAATCCATCAATAACTGATAAGTGATGAGCGAACTGAGCGCGCTCCGTTTCATCAATAATTATTATTGACGTTAATAAATGTTTATTATTCTGATTTAAGGAACAAATTAGATCAGAATTAATATTTTTTAAATTTGGAATTAAAACTACGAATAATTAATCTGAAATTTAAAGATTCAATAAGAAACATTTAATATTTAACGAGATGATTTATGAATAAATAAAATTGATCTGAACTGATTAATAGTTTCTGCCAATAATCAGGTTTGATCAGTAAAAGTTCTGGTTCCGGGTCCAAACAGCATCAGAACCAGATTCATGTAAAGTCCAATAAAATAATGGATGTTAATCAGAACTTACTGGTTCTGATGGTCAGACTGGTTCCGGTACCAAAGAACATCTTATAGCCAGAATTCACACAGCATGAAGCTCCATGACGGTAACCGGGCCGAGCCGGGCCGGACCAGAACGCCTCTCAGAACTTCATTTATAATCAAACTATTTTCAATAAACTCCAGAAACAAATTAAAATTTTATTTTTGATCAAATAAATCAAAGTTTTTCTCTAAACGATTTTTATTCAAATCAAATTTAGAAAAAAAATTGTTTCACATTTCAGAGAAACTTTTTATTTTTAGACGTTTCATTTTGAGCCGATTCTCAGAACTGGACCAGGCGATGGTTCTGAACTGGGTTCTGAACTGGGTTCTGGTTTGAGCCCAGTTCTAATCCAGATTAAATGTCAGAACTTACTGGTTTCAATGGTTAAACTGGTTCCGGTACCAAAGATCATCTTCTGCCCAGTATTCACACAGCATGAAGCTCCAGAACCAAAACCCAACCGGATCAGAACCGGGCCAGAACCGCAGCAGTTTCAGGATTATTTCCAAAAACTAAATTATTATTTCAGATCATTAAGCAAGGCTTTTACTTTGAAAAACTAAATATTCAATAAACAAATCAATATTAAATATCTAATAAAAATAAATATTTTTGTCTCATTTCAATAAAAAAAAATATAAGAATTTTTTTTTGTCTTAACCTTTTATTTTATCAGAACTGGTTCTGGACCCGGTTCAGATGAGGTTCTGGAACCAAACAGTCACAACTCCAGAACCATAGAGGTCTGGATCAGAACTTACTGGGTTCAATGGTTAAACTGGTTCCAGGTCCAAACAGGAACTTGTTGCTACCAGTCACACAGCATGAAGGTCCAGAACATAAACGGGTTCAGCAGAACCAGAACCAGAACCAGATTCTATGGATGAACCGGTTCTGGTTCTGAGTTTTTAAGATAAATAATTTATTTTTTTTACATTTTAAAAAGTTTTCAAAATCTTTCAGTTTTTCCCTGAAATGTAAAAATGATCCAGTTTTGATCTTTATTTTATGGAACCGGATCCGGTTCTGAAAAGAACAATGAAGAGCAGAACTTACTGGGTTCAATGGTTAAACTGGTTCCAGAACCAAAGATCATCTTAAATCCACCAGATCCAGTCACACAGCCTGAACCTCCATAACAAGAAACCGGTTCTGATCGGTTCTGATCGGTTCTGATCGGTTCTGATCGGTTCTGATCAGATTGAGGAGTAAAACATAAAATCTGATTTATTAAAGATAATTTTAATTTCCTTTGGATTGAAAAATAATTAAATCTTTTGATTAATTTTCATTTCTCAGAATTTTGTTGGGTTGAATTAAAATTAGATTTTTAAAGTGAAATAAATAAAATCTTTAAATAATTTAATCTGGTTGGAAAAGTTTCTCTTAATGATTCATGAAAATGGATTTGAAACGATTTTCCTCAGAAACAGATAAAAATATTAAATCTTACTGGTTTCAATGGTTAAACTGGTTCCAGAACCAAAGATCATCTTGTTCCCAGCATTCACACAGCATGAATCTCCAGAACCAGAACTATCAGAACCGGTCCGGTTGATAAACTCTGGTACCAGAACTGATGAGATTAAAATCTGATCATTAGAGTAAATTTAATCTTTAATCTGGATTATTTTCTAAGGGTTTTATCTGGACCTGAAGCTGGACTGGTTACAGAACCAGTTCTGTTACTGGTTCTGATGGGTTCTGATGGGGTTTGGATTTAAACATTTTATTCATTTTTAAACTTTTATGATAAAAACATTTTTTTATGATAAAAAAAATCATAAAATGATTTACCGGAACTAAATTTACCATTTGATCAGAACTTACTGGTTTCGATGGTTAAACTGGTTCCAGAACCAAAGATCATCTTGGTTCCAGCATTCACACAGCATGAAGCTCCAGAACCAAAACCCAGCCGGTACCAACCGGATCAGAACTCACTTAAGTCTCAGGATTATTTCTAGTCAATAAATTATTTCTGATTTTTCTTTTTATCCGTTTGGACCCGGTTCTGGTTCTGGACCAGGTCCAGTTCACTGATTCATTTTGTTCAGGTTCAGCTTAAATCACTTGAGGTTCTGAACAGGACCGAACATTCACATCTCCAGAACCGCGGACTGGAACCAGGAAACATTTGGATCAGAACTTACTGGTTTCGATGGTTAAACTGGTTCCGGTACCAAACAGGATCTTAAATCCTCCATCAGTCACACAGCATGAAGCTCATCAACACAAACCGGTTCTGTTCATTTAACCAGAACCTCCAGTTTGTTTGGACCTGTTTTGGTTCTGAACATTAAATAATAATTTATTAAACATCTGAATCAGAACTTACTGGTTTCAATGGTTAAACTGGTTCCGGTACCAAAGATCAGGATGAAGCTTCAGAACCCAAACCGACGATCCGGACCGACCCGATTAATTAAGTCAATAAAATCTGAACATTCTGAATATTTAGGAACCAAATTTAAAAAGTTTAATTTAGTGACGATTAAATAATAAATTATATGTTTGACTTACTGGTTTCAATGGTTAAACTGGTTCCGGTACCAAAGATCATCTTCTGACCAACATTCACACAGCATGAAGCTCCAGAACCAAAACTCAGCAGGTACCAACCGGATCAGAACCGCTCCAGTCCCAGGAAGTAAATTATTTCTGAGTCTTAAAGACCTTTATTTTGAAAGGTCCAAATAAATATTAAATATTTTTTAATTCATTAAAAAAATTGATTTCTTTTTTTATTTTAATTTTCTCTTTCAGAACCAAAACCTTTGGGTCGACTGGACCTCTTCTGTAATGACTGGATAGAATCAGAACTTACTGGGTTCAATGGTTAAACTGGTTCTGGTACCAAAGAAGATCTTAAATCCACCAGATCCAGTCACACAGCCTGAACCTAACCAACAACAACCCGGTTCTGACCGGTTCTGATCGGTTCTGATCGGTTCTGATTCGGTTCTTACCGGTTCTGATCGGTTCTGATCGGTTCTGACCGTTTCTGACCGGTTCTGATCAGATTGAGGAGTAAAACATAAAATCTGATTTATTAAAGATAATTTTAATTTCCTTTGGATTGAAAAATAATTAAATCTTTTGATTAATTTTCATTTCTCAGAATTTTGTTGGGTTGAATTAAAATTAGATTTTTAAAGTGAAATAAATAAAATCTTTAAATAATTTAATCTGGTTGGAAAAGTTTCTCTTAATGATTCATGAAAATGGATTTGAAACGATTTTCCTCAGAAACAGATAAAAATATTAAATCTTACTGGTTTCAATGGTTAAACTGGTTCCAGAACCAAAGATCATCTTATATCCCCCTCCAGCATTCACACAGCATGAATCTCCAGAACCAGAACTATCAGAACCGGTCCGGTTGATAAACTCTGGTACCAGAACTGATGAGATTAAAATCTGATCATTAGAATAAATTTAATCTTTAATCTGGATTATTTTCTAAGGGTTTTATCTGGACCTGAAGCTGGACTGGTTACAGAACCAGTTCTGTTACTGGTTCTGATGGGTTCTGATCGGGTTTGGATTTAAACATTTTATTCATTTTTAAACTTTTATGATAAAAACATTTCAGAGAAATTAAATCTGCAGCGTCTGAGACTGGAACCATTAAAGATCTGGATCAGAACTTACTGGGTTCAATGGTTAAACTGGTTCCGGAACCAAAGATGAACTTTTGCCCAAGATTCACACAGCATGAAGGTCCAGAACATAAACGGGTTCAGCAGAACCAGAACCAGGTTCTACAGAATAACAGGTTTCAGAAAATTCATATTTTCAAAAATATTTGTCATTTTTCCTCTGGAATGTAAAAATGGACCGGTATCGATCCGCATTTTATAGAACCGACCCGGTTCTGAAAAGAACAATTAAAGGCAGAACTTACTGGGTTCGATGGTTAAACTGGTTCCAGAACCAAATATGATCCTGTTCTGGTTTGAGTTCACACTGTGTGAAACGTCATGACACAATCTGGATCAATAATCCATCAATAATCAATAAGTGATCAGCGGACTGAGCGCGCTCCGTTTCAGTCTGAATCATCAATAATTATTATTGATGTTAATAAACGTTTGTTATTCTGATACTGGTCAGAATCACAACTTACTGGTTTCAATGGTTAAACTGGTTCCAGAACCAAAGATCATCTTCACTTGATTCACACAACATGAAGCTTCTGATCACAAACCGGGCCGAGCAGAACCGGCCCGGGTCGGCTGGAAACGTTCACCAATATGAAATATTGATTTGAATAAAAGGCAGAATTTGTTTTAATTTTCCAGAATAAATATTTTAAATATTCAATAATTAGAGAAGAAATAAAATTTTAACTTTACAAGAAACGTTGATAAATTTATCATTTAAAGTCTTTTAGTTTCAGGTCTGATCAGAAAGTTCTGGTTCCGGTCCAAACAGCATCAGAACCAGAAAAACATTCAATCATTTCACATTTATTCTGCAGAACTTACGGTTCTGGACGCTCAGCCTGGTTCCGGTACCAAACAGAATCTTGAACTGGTTTCCACCAGAATTCACACAGCGTTAAGCGCCCTGACATTAAGCTGCAGAACCAGAACCAGAACCAGAACCAGACAACCGGGTCGGCCCAGACCTGGCAGAACCTTCTAGATTCTTTAAATTTACTTTCTTAGGTTTTAGTTTCTGCCTGGTTCTGGTTCTAAGACCCAACGGGTTTGGTTCTGTCTCCAAACCGACTTCATCAGAACCAAACTGGAGCTACAAACGATCCAAACGGGCCAGAGGACAGAACTTACTGGGTTCAATGGTTAAACTGGTTCCGGTACCAAAGAAGATCTTAAATCCACCAGATCCAGTCACACAGCCTGAACCTAACCAACAAGAACCCGGTTCTGACCGGTTCTGATCGGTTCTGATCGGTTCTGATCGGTTCTGATCAGATTGAGGAGTAAAACATAAAATCTGATTTATTAAAGATAATTTTAATTTCCTTTGGATTGAAAAATAATTAAATCTTTTGATTAATTTTAATAAAATCTGTTTCCAGATTAATGTTTTCACAGATTATTTTACTTTATGAACCTGAAACTTTTTAATGAAACTAAATTTTTAATAAAAATTCATCAAACATTAAATAAAAGCAGAACTTACTGGTTTCAATGGTTAAACTGGTTCTGGAACCAAAGATCATCTTGGTTCCACCTCCAGTATTCACACAGCATGAAGCTCCAGAACCAAAACCCAGACGGATCAGAACCGGGCCAGAACCGCAGCAGTTTCAGGATTATTTCCAAAAACTAAATTATTATTTCAGATCATTAAGCAAGGCTTTTACTTTGAAAAACTAAATATTCAATAAAAATAAATATTTTTGTCTCATTTCAGTAAAAAAAAATATAAGAATTTTTTTTTTGTCTTAACCTTTTATTTTATCAGAACTGGTTCTGGACCCGGTTCAGATGAGGTTCTGGGACCAAACAGTCACAACTCCAGAACCATAGAGGTCTGGATCAGAACTTACTGGGTTCAATGGTTAAACTGGTTCCGGAACCAAACAGGATCCTGTTTGTGTTCACACTGTGTGAAACATCATGACTCAATCTGGATCAATAATCCATCAATAACTGATAAGTGATGAGCGAACTGAGCGCGCTCCGTTTCATCAATAATTATTATTGACGTTAATAAATGTTTATTATTCTGATTTAAGGAACAAATTAGATCAGAATTAATATTTTTTAAATCTGGAATTAAAACTACGAATAATTAATCTGAAATTTAACGATTCAATAAAAAACATTTAATATTTAACGAGATGATTTATGAATAAATAAAATTGATCTGAACTGATTAATAGTTTCTGCCAATAATCAGGATTGATCAGTAAAAGTTCTGGTTCCGGGTCCAAACAGCATCAGAACCAGATTCATGTAAAGTCCAATAAAATAATGGATGTTAATCAGAACTTACTGGTTCTGATGGTCAGACTGGTTCCGGTACCAAAGAACATCTTATAGCCAGAATTCACACAGCATGAAGCTCCATGACGGTAACCGGGCCGAGCCGGGCCGGACCAGAACGCCTCTCAGAACTTCATTTATAATCAAACTATTTTCAATAAACTCCAGAAACAAATTAAAATTTTATTTTTGATCAAATGAATCAAAGTTTTTCTCTAAACGATTTTTATTCAAATCAAATTTAGAAAAAAAATTGTTTCACATTTCAGAGAAACTTTTTATTTTTAGACGTTTCATTTTGAGCCGATTCTCAGAACTGGACCAGGCGATGGTTCTGAACTGGGTTCTGAACTGGGTTCTGGTTTGAGCCCAGTTCTAATCCAGATTAAATGTCAGAACTTACTGGTTTCAATGGTTAATCTGGTTCCGGTACCAAAGAAGATCTTATAAACTCCTCCAGAATTCACACAACCAGAACCTCCAGAACAAAAACCCAGCAGAACCAACAGAACCATTTCTAAAGCTCAGGTTCTGCTGGGATTAAATTACAGTTATTGACAATATTAATAGTTTAATCTGACATAATTTAAACTGGGATTATTATTATTCTGGTTGCTGCGGATTTAAAATGAGGAACAGAAACTTTTATTTAGAGATTTATGATGAAAAATGTAAAAAAAATCACTGAAGGAAGCAGGATTATTAAATATTCTGAGTAAAATTAGCAGATTATGACTGGGATTATAGATTATTAAACTCAAACTAATCAGTTGGTTTAATTTTTTTATTTTACTAATTTTTTACAGTGAAATTTAAATGTTACTAAAGTTTTTCCAGTTTACTTACTGGTTTGAATGGTTAGTCTGGTTCCAGAACCAAAGACGATCCGGTTCACAGCTCCAACATTCACACAACCAGAACCTCCAGAGTAGAAACCGGGCCGAACCAGAACCAGAACTTTTTCTGATTTTGTTTGTTTTTCATTTATTTTAATTTGGTTCTCAGTTTGAAATAAAAATAATCTGAATTTATTTTCCAATCAACATTTTCTGTAATTTTCATATTTTTCCAGTTGAGCATAAAATGTTCTGATGGTTCTGGTTCTGGTTCTGTTTGCAGGTCCAACATGAAGCTTCATGAATCAAAACCTCATTTAAATTTCATCTAAAAATAATTTTATCTGATTATTTCTGGTTATTTTATCAGTTGGGTGATTATTATTTTATCATCTTTTCTTAATTTTTATTAAATTCTGAGAAAAAAATATAAAAATCAGCAGAAAGTTTCTGACAATATTAAATCCAGTTAAACGTTCTTACTGGTTTCAATGGTTAATCTGGTTCCGGTACCAAAGATCATCTTCCCTGATCCTCCTCCGTAATTCACACAGCAAGAGAGCTGGTGTCAAGAACCGGACCGGACCGGACCCAACCAGAGCAGAACCGGACCGGATCAGAACTAGATCAGATCAGAACCGGACCAGAGCAGAACCAGGCCAGATCAGAACCGGACCGGATCAGAACCAGATCAGATCAGAACCGGACCGGATCAGAACCAGATCAGATCAGAACCGGACCGGATCAGAACCGGTTTAGCCTCAGAATAAACTCAACATCCAGAATCAGATCCAGATTTTTATCAACAAGCGTTTTTAGTTTTAACTGCATTTTAAATAATCCTTAAAGTTTTCTGTCAACTAAATCAGAACCGGCACCAAACGAACCCAAACAGAACTTTAAGGTTCTACTCTGTACCCGTCTGTAGAGACAACAATCAACACTTACTGGTTTCAATGGTTAAACTGGTTCCAGCAGCAAACAGAAGCTTCCTCTGGTTGGAACCAGTCACACATCATGAAACGCCCCAACATAAACCAGTTCAACCAGTTCAACCAGTAAAAACTAAAACTGGTTTAGTTTTTTTAAAGGCTGAATTTGACATGAATCATAAATTATTTAAAAGGTTTTTAGTTTTTTAACTCATCGTGTTTAAACATTTTTACTATTTTTCATCTTGTAATTTTATTTTAAAACATTTTGGCATTAAAGTTGTAAATGGTGTCAGAACGCACTGGTTTCACTGGTTTCACTGGTTTCACTGGTTTCACTGGTTCCAGCTCTAACTGGATCCTGTTTAGTCATAAAATCTGGTTTTAAAACTGAAATTTATTAAATATGAATTATTAATTAAATATAAATTTAGATATTTACCTAAAATACAAAACAACAATTTCTTACTGGTTTCAATGGTTAAACTGGTTCCACTGGCAAAGATCATCTTATTCTGGTTAGCACCAGTCGCACAGCACGATGCTGCCCAACATAAACCAATTCAACCAGTTCAACCAGTTCAACCAGTTCAACCAGTACAAACCAAACTCAATACTAATCTGATCTCAGCGTTTAACTGTTTAACATTCATCAGTTTTTCTGTTTCCTCCACCGAGTTTAAAATATTAACATTTATATAAATATTAATATATTTATATTAATATTAATATGTTTAGATTTATTTGTATTAATGTCTTTAGTTATAGTTATAATTCTTTACTTACTGGTTTCAATGGTTAAACTGGTTCCACTGGCAAACAACAGCTGGTTTTGATTAGCATTAGTCACACAGCAAGAAGCTCCACAACATAAACCAGTTCAACCAGTATAAACCAGTTCAACCAGTATAAACCAGTTCAACCAGTATAAACCAGTTCAACCAATACAAACCAGTTCAACCAGTATAAACCAGTTCAACCAGTATAAACCAGTTCAGCCAGTATAAACCAGTTCAACCAGTATAAACCAGTTCAACCAATACAAACCAGTTCAACCAGTATAAACCAGTTCAACCAGTATAGACCAGTTCAACCAATACAAACCAGTTCAACCAGTATAAACCAGTTCAACCAGTATAAACCAGTTCAACCAGTATAAACCAGTTCAACCAATACAAACCAGTTCAACCAGTATAAACCAGTTCAACCAGTATAAACCAGTTCAACCAATACAAACCAGTTCAACCAGTATAAACCAGTTCAACCAGTATAAACCAGTTCAGCCAGTATAAACCAGTTCAACCAGTATAAACCAGTTCAACCAGATCAAATCAAATTTTTCGCTTAAATTTAAACATTTTCTTGGGAACTGCAGAGTTTTTGCTTTAAAGGTTTATTTCATTTATTAAATTAAATCAGATTCTGTTTTACAGTTTTATACAAACTTTAAATAAATGTTAAGATAAAACAAGTTTCTGTTACTTACTGGTTTCACTGGTTAATCTGGTTCCACTGGCAAACACCAGCTTATTCCAGTCTGAACCAGTCACACAACACCAAGCTCCACAACGCAAACCAGTTTAACCAGTTTAACCAGTTTAACCAGACAGATCGTAGTTTAATTTAAGTTAATTTAACGACCAAATTAAATCCTAAAAACATTTTAATTTTAAATTTTGTTTAATGCTCGTCATCACTTACTGGTTTCACTGGTTAGTCTGGTTCCAGTTCCAAAAATCATCCTCCTCCCAGTTCCATCAGTCACACAGCATGAGGCTCCACAACGTAAACCAGTTCAACCAGTTCAACCAGTTCAACCAGAATCCAGCTAAAACCTTCCTGATCTCAGGATGTAAATTAGAAACAGAAATTTGACTTTAAACCAGTTTAATATTTAATTATCAGGTTTTTTTACTCTATAAATGTTTTATGTTTAATCTTTGTTAAAATAATATTTATAACCTGCTACTTACTGGTTTCAATGGTTAATCTGGTTCCACTGGCAAACAGCAGTTTGTTCACACTGGTTCCAGTCACACAGCATGAAGCTGCCCAGCATAAACCAGTTCAACCAGTTCAACCATTTAAAATCAAACTTTCCATCATCAGTCTAATAAAATAAAATAAAATAAAATCTGAGTTTATTATTTTCTAAAACATGAATCTGTTTTACAGTTCACTGCGATTAATATTAATATTTATAATTTATATTTCTGGCTCCTCAATTTTATCATTTTATATTTTCAGACATTTTCATTTTTAAATAAATCTGATTTAAAAATAGAATTGGATCCTGGTTCTGTTCGGTTCTGTTTGGTTCTGTTCGGTTCTGTTCAGTTCAGTCCGAACAGAACCGAACAGAACCGAACAGAACCGCAGCTGAGCTGGAAATTATTTCATAAATTATTTCCTATAAAGTTAGCAATGAATAAACTGGTTAATCTGGTTAAACTGGTTAAACTGGTTAGACTGGTTAAACTGGTTAGACTGGTTAAACTGGTTAAACTGGTCCAGGCTCCACAGATCATTTAAATTTAACCTCCAGTCATAAAAATATTAATATTTATGTTAAATATGTTGACAGTAAATATTAATATAAAAGTTAAACGTTTTTATTTCTGGATTCTAATAATTTAACTGTAAATATTAAAATGATTAAATAAACGTTTATATAAATGATATTTCTGAACTTACTGGTTTCCACCATCAAACTGGTCCCAGTTCCAAAGTAGATCTTATACTGGTTGTTAGTCACACAGCAGGAGGAACCAGTACATGAACTGGGAGCTGCAGAACTCCCAGTACTGAAACCAGTTACCCCATTATAACAGTTTATCAATATTCATGTTTTCATCTTTTTATAAAACTTCAGATTTTTTTAAGAAGCAAAACTGTAAAAAATTTAATTTAATAAAATTTTTGTCTTGAATCATTTTTATAAAATTTTATGAATTTTTTCAGGTTATTTGATCACAAACTGTAAATGTTTTTAAATCATTTTAAATATTTCTGACCTTATTATGAAATCAGTTTTTATTTGCTGCTCAAGTTCTGATTATTTTCATGAACCAGTTTGAAAACATTCAAATCGGATTCAAACTGGAACCAAATCAGATTAAATTCTGAATATTTTGGATTTATCAGGTTTTCTGATCGTTTTTACATCAGATTAATAAAATTGATATTTCTGAACTTACTGGTTTCCACCATCAAACTGGTCCCAGTTCCAAAGTAGATCTTATACTGGGAACCAGTCACACAGCAGGAGGAACCAGTACATGAACTGGCAATACAGATAATCAATTACTTTATCGATCAGTTATTGGAACTTATTAAGCGGTTCTGGTTCTGATCCACTGAGGCTGAAAAATTATTTCAAATAATTTTAACATTTAGAAAAAATCAGCTGGTTTCAGATGATTCTCCACTTACTGGTTTCACTGGTTAAACTGGTTCCAGATCCAAACAGAATCTTCCTCCCATCAGTCACACAGCAAGCAGCTCCTCAGCACAAACCAGAACCAGAACCAGAACCAGAAACAGGTTCTGGTTCTGGTTCTCCTGATTAGTTTTACTCTCAGAACAAACAAACTGGTTTTACTGGTTTTACTGGAGTTTCTGTTCTCACTGGTTTCAACACATCATGAAGGTCCAAACCCAAACGGAACCGGTTCTGATCCGGATTGTAATCTGAACAAAACTGGACTCACTGCTGGTCACCGACAGCCTGGTCCCGGATCCGAACAGAATCCGGTTCCCTCCAGAGGAATAAGTCACACAGCCAGAACCGTCAGAACAAAAACCCCAACCGGGCCCGGACCCAACAGAACCTTCAGAGCTGGTCCGATCCGCTGAGGAGCAGAACCCTGATGATCCAACAGAACCTCCAGAACCATCAGAACCATCATTCTAAAAGACTGAGCCGAACAGAACCACAGAATCGGACCCTGAGGAGCCGCTGACCAGAACGATCGGTTCTGATTAAAACCAGTTAAAACTCGTGCGACCCAAACTGGATCAAACTTACTGGTTCTGATGGTTAAACTGGTTCCGCGTCCAAAGAACATCTTGTACTGGTTGGTTCCAGTCACACAGCCTGGCGGCCCGGTCCAAAAACCCAGAACTTTAGGAACCAGCAGGTTCTGACCCAGATGAGCCTCATCGGACTGAAAACGACTCCACTGGTTCTACTGGTTCTGAACTGGGAGCGCTGGGTCATTTCCAGAACCAGTGACCCGTTAGTCAGTTTTCACGTCCAAACACTTCAAAACAGAATCGTTTGATTTTCTTCATCATTTTATTAAATATGATCAAAATTTAAATTCATGAAACAGAAAAATTTTATTTTCTCATCTCAATGTTTCTGATTTTATTTCTGAAAATATTAAATTCTTCAGGTTAAAGTTTTAAAACAATCAGAAATATTTCACATTATTATAATTATTATATTTAAGATCAACATCAGAACTTACTGGTTTCACTGGTTAAACTGGTTCCAGTTCCAAAGACGATTTTATCAGAACTTCCAGTCGCACATCAGGAAGTTTCCTGACGAAAACTAAAAACTTTTTAAAACTTTTTTCCTCCATGATCCGAATTTTATCAGTAAATAATAATTTAATATTTATTAAATATGATTTTCAGGTTATAATTTTAATACATTTTAAATTATTCTGATTATTTTCACAGATGATTATTTACTACAATAAAATAATTTATGTCATTTATGATTTTTATGATTCTTTTCTTTTTTCCATCACTTACTGGTCTCACTGGTTAAACTGGTTCCAGTTCCAAAGACGATTTTATCAGAACTTCCAGTCGCACATCAGGAAGTTTCCTGACGAAAACTAAAAACTTTTTAAAACTTTTTTCCTCCATGATCCGAATTTTATCAGTAAATAATAATTTAATATTTATTAAATATGATTTTCAGGTTATAATTTTAATACATTTTAAATTATTCTGATTATTTTCACAGATGATTATTTACTACAATAAAATAATTTATGTCATTTATGATTTTTATGATTCTTTTCTTTTTTCCATCACTTACTGGTCTCACTGGTTAAACTGGTTCCAGTTCCAAAGACGATTTTATCAGAACTTCCAGTCGCACATCAGGAAGTTTCCTGACGAAAACTAAAAACTTTTTAAAACTTTTTTCCTCCATGATCCGAATTTTATCAATATTTCTGGTTTTCATTTGATTAAATTGCAACAAATTTTTAAAATTCAGATAATTTTACTGAAATATCATTTTAGTGAATATTTTATTCATCACAATAAAATTATTTATGTAATTTATGATTTATTTAAAGGTTTTTCATCTCTTACTGGTTTCGATGGTTAAACTGGTTCCAGTTCCAAACACCATCTTGTCGTTTCCTCCAGTCACACAGCAGGAAGATTCAGGACAAAAACTAAAATCTGGTTTTAATCTTCGATCATAAATCATCACATCAGTAAAAATGTTTTCATTTATAAAAACTACATTTTATGTTTTTATCTCATTAAATTAAATCACATTTAAAATTATTTTTTCCAACAAAAACTTTAATTTCTACGTTAATTTTACAATTAAACTTTAGATTTATGGCAACAATAAAACATAATTTATTATTTTTATACCTTCAGATGATTTTATTTTCTTCTTTAAAGGTTTTTCATCTCTTACTGGTTTCACTGGTTAAACTGGTTCCAGTTCCAAAGATGGTTTTCTGGAAGCTGCTGTCAGTCACAGAGCCAGTCAGATTAAATCCAGAATAATCCAGATTAAACCGAGGATAATCCAGATTAAATTCAGAATAATCCAGATTAAATTCAGAATAATAAAGATTAAATCCAGGATAATCCAGATTAAACCCAGGATTATCCAGATTAAATTCAGAATAATCCAGATTAAATCCAGGATAATCCAGATTAAATTCAGAATAATAAAGATTAAATCCAGGATAATCCAGATTAAACCCAGGATAATCCAGATTAAATTCAGAATAATCCAGATTAAATCCAGGATAATCCAGATTAAATTCAGAATAATCCAGATTAAATTCAGAATAATCCAGATTAAATTCAGAATAATCCAGATTAAACCCAGGATAATCCAGATTAAATTCAGAATAATCCAGATTAAATTCAGAATAATCCAGATTAAATTCAGAATAATCCAGATTAAATCCAGAATTGAATTCTAACGTTAAAAGTTTTCAGATTTTTATGTCTATCTTCAGAACCTGGCTCTCCTGGTTCTTTTCTATTTTCTCTCGTTTTTCTTCAATATTTCGGCGTTTTGATCATTTTTTGATTCATTTTAATTTTTAACTTCCTGTTTTCTGATCTCTTACTGGTTTCGATGGTTAAACTGGTTCCAGTTCCAAACAGCAGCTTCTGGGCTCCAGTTTTCACACATCATGAAGCTTCAGGACAGAAACTCAGAAACACGACGAGCTGCTTGGATTAAGTTTTTAATCTCATCTAAAATAATTTAATCCAGGATTAAATATAAACTTTGATTCTTTATTTTTACTAAAACTTATTTTGTTTTTTAGTTTAAATTTATTTTCTTTCTGATTTACAAAAAAACTTCAGCTTCATATTTACATGAATTCAGATCAAAAATAAATTTCTTAAATAAATCCAGTCTGGTGAACTTACTGGTTTCACTGGTTAAACTGGTTTCACTGGTTAAACTGGTTAAACTGGTTTCACTGGTTAAACTGGTTTTGCCCAGAAACCAAAAGTTCTAAAAACAAGCTGGTTTTGATTTAAGTTATTTTTTAATTGTGATTTTTAGCGTCTTTAAAATCAATAATTCTCAGAACTCACTGGACCCGACGCTCAGCTTGGTTCCAGAACCGAACAGAACTTTATAGCCGCCTCCAGATTTCACACAACAAGAAGCTTCAGAACAAAAACCGCCGGGCCGAACCGGGCCTTTGGTTCTGGTCCAAACAGCAGCTGGACTCTGAACCGGAATGAAAATCTGAATTTAATCGACTCCAAAAGGCCCGGTTCTCCTGGTTCTGAAACTGTCCATGTTCCTCCAGAACCACAAACAGAACCTGGCGCTGTTCATGGTGAGTTTAGCTCCAGGTCCAAACAGGATTTGGACCCGACCAGAACCCGTCACCCAGCCACATACAGAAACCCAAACCAGCCGACCGGGTCGGTTCTGGTTCTGCCTCTCAGAGAAGCTGAAAACACAAAGCGGGCCGGTTCTGACAGCAGGTTCTAGAGGAGAACAAACTCAGAACCGTTTCATTTTTCAGATAGAAAACCCAAATTCTGTCAGACCCAGAACCTTAACTGGACCTCAGTCCGGAACCAGAACCAGAATCAGCAAAATGGTTTCTGCTCATAAATGATTCCAACAAGCCCAGGTTCTGATCGGGTTCAGACCGAGACCCGGTTCACGGAGCAGCCCGGTCCGACCGACCAGAACCAGCTCGGCTCATTTTACTGGAAATTCAAATAAAGTTCTGACCCGGTTGGACTCGCAGCAGAACTCCGTCTCCAAAGAGCATCTTGTCGTTTCCTCTTGTCACACAGTGACAGACGGCCGACCCGAAACCCGGAACCAGAACCAGAACCAGAGCCAGAACCCAGGCCCGTTTGGACTCTCAGAATTTCATAATTTATTCACCAAATTTAAAGTAATAAATTTATTTTCCCGTCTTTAAACCCAAAGAGCCTCAGACTGACGGCCGGTCCATCCAGAGGTTCTGAAGCAACAGAACCGGTCCCTGATCAGAACCGGTCCCTGAACAGAACCGGTCCCTGATCAGAACCGGTCCCTGAACAGAACCGGTCCCTGATCAGAACCGGTCCCTGATCAGAACCGGTCTCTGATCATGGACCGGTCCCTGAACAGAACCGGTCTCTGATCAGAACCGGTTCTTCAAGCTTCTGTTGCTAAAATAATCGGATCAAAATGTTCAGAGTCCAGAACAGAACTTACGGTTCTGAACGGTGAGTCGGGTTCCGGGTCCAAACAGCAGGTTCCCATAAGCAGAACCAGAATTCACACACCAGGAAACAGCAGAACAAAAACGGAGCGGGTCCAAACGCAGCAGAACTTTGATCGTTTCAGTTTGATAAAATTTAAATTCACAGAAAAATTAATTTTTTTCTAAAATCTAAAAACCTGAAGATTTTCTGCTGAAACGCTTTTCTAATATTCTGATCCATTTTTATTTGTTAAACTGAATCCGACCCGTCGTTCTGCTCCAGAACCAGAACCAGAACCAGAACCAGAACCGGGTCCGATTCAACAGGTTTTTACCGACCAGCTGCTCCAGTCCGTTGTGGTTCTGATGGATGAAACGGTGATTTATGTCTGGATGTTTATTAAAAGCTGAACTTGTTGCTATTTTATGAACTAAAATAAAATATTTTATGTAAATAATTTTAATAATTTTCTGAATTTCTGCAGGTTTTCATTTTTTCTTTAAATAAAATCTAAAATCAGTTTAGTTGATCATTTTCTTCAGATTCTCTGTGTTTAAATCTGTTATTATTATTATTAAAAACAGAAACTTTTTAATAATCTGCAGTTTGTCTGAAGAAACTGAAACATTCAGTTTTTCTCACCGGACCGAACCAGGAGTCGGGTTCCGGATCCAAAGCTCAGCTTGTCATCGTTTCCTCTCACACTGCGACTCACAGCTCAGCAAAAACATCAACCAGAATAATTATTATTATTATTATCAACGTTTATTATTTACTGGATGAATATGAAAAACTCACAGAGACGCTGAAAGACGAGTTTAAAAACGCAGAAAAGTCAAAAATATCAAAGCAGTTAAAAATTTTCTGCTTTTCTTTGGTCCAATAAATAAATTAAATTAATGCAAAATAAATAAATTTATGTTCCTGAGCAAAAATCAGCCAAACATCATAACTGATCATTTTAACTGATGTAATAAAGTTTTTACATTTTATTATATTTTAACTGATGTAATAAAGTTTTTACATTTTATTATATTTTAACTGATGTAATAAAGTTTTTACATTTTATTATATTTTAACTGATGTAATAAAGTCATAAACCTTCAAAAATCTGAAGGAAAATTATTTTCTCTACGTTTTTCTTCGCAGCAGAGTAATAGGACATTTTTACTCACGGTTCTGGACAAACAGTTTGGATCCTGGTCCGAAAACGGTTCTGTATCGACCCTGAGCGGTCCCACCGAGACGCACGGCTCAGCAAAAACCAGTCCGGACTGGGAACCAGTTCAGACCTGAGGACCAGCTGATCTGAGCTTCAGGTTCTAAACCCGGTTCTGAAGCTGCTGCAGCTCCGTTCTCATCTGGACTCTGTTGGCTCTCTCTCTCTGTCTGTCAGGTTCTGCAGAACTTTCTGGGTTTTTATGCCAAACTGGGTCTGATTTGAACCCAAATGGGTCTCAGTCAGAACCAGACCGAACCGGACCGGTTCTACAGCCGGTCCGGTTCCGACTCCCAACACCTCCTCGGTTCCTCCCTGTTTTATTTGTTTGTTTGTTTGTTTTTTTGCTGGATCCAGTTTTTAATATTTGGACCAAACAGAAATATTTTAACAATCATGAAATAATTTTTTATTCCAACTAGAACTTTATTTAAATCATTTGAATGTTTTTAGTTTTATTTTTGTAATAATAATAAAAAATCTTTTGGATTTTCTTAGTTTTTCTGTTTTCTGGTTTTATTCCATTTGATGAGTTTTAACTTTTTCTCTGATCTGATTATTAAACGATGAAACTTTGATTTAATATCCAGATTCTTTGATCTCATTAAATCTGACGTTTGTTTTAATATTCCATCTTTTCTAATCGAGCATCTTCAGACGTTAATAATTCACCTGAAAGTTTGAATTCAGATCAAATGTTTGCTTCTCACCAGCTTCAGTGTGGAGTTCAGTTCCTCTGCTGAGGGAAACCGACGGAACCAGAACCCGATCCGGTTTCTGTTTTATTCACCTCCTGATGTCATTTAAACTCAACTTTTATAATAATCATGTTTATTACTGGAAAATAAAATGTTTATCAGATTTTCATCTTCTGCTGTTTTAACAGTTTAGTTTCCATCATTAACGCATTAAAAAAACTCAATAAATGACCAAAATAAGAACTAAAATAATCCTGCAGGTTATAAAAATAATCTAATTTGAATAATCTATTAAAATAATCTAATCCCACCTGTTTCTACAGACACTTTGGTTCCTGATCCAAAGTAAATCCTGTTGTTTCCTCCCTGAGTCACACGTTGATTCAGCCTGAAGCTCAAACTGCTGCTTGATTCTCTGAATCATTTCTAGATTCATCCTGCTGCCTGATCTAATCTGGTCATCAAACGTCTATAAAGCTGAGAAAAATAATCAATAAATCTATAAAATGAGCTGAAGTTCAGTTTGATCAGGATGTATTTTCTCTTACCGTTCTCTGCTCTCAGTTTGGTTCCTTTTCCAAAATACATTTTTTCAGCTCCTTGATTCACACACAAATAAAAACGGCGACAAAAACTGCTGCAACCTTCAGAGGCCAATAATCTGGATTATCTGCTCCTAATCTGGTCTTAATCTGTTGCTGCTGTAAAACTGAAAACATTCAATTTGTCCAAATCTTCACAGTTTGTTCATTTATATTGTTATATGTATTTTTGGGACTCAGGTATTTTTGTTTCAACGTTTTAATCATTTCAGAACAAAGTTTCCCATTAATCATAAATTCTGTTCAAAGCTTCAGTTTATAAATTGACATTTTTCTTCACCCTTTCATCAAATTTTAAATAAAAATAAACACTGACCTGCATCATATCTTCTCCAGAACATCGAGGTACCGAACCCACGGTTAAAGTCCAAACTGTCCAGGATGAACTGATGGGGGCGCCAGTGAGTCGTGAGCCTATCAGACTGGTCTCTGCTCTCAGGCTCCGCCTCCTTTAAACCGGCGCTGTCTCAGGCTCCGCCTCCTTTGGACCGGTGAGGCCTGGAAGTGAATGGAGAGAAACAGGAGCAGGTCAGACCAGCACCGTCTGACCGGACGTGTTGCTGCCTCAGGACTTAGTTCAGCTGCAGGTTGGGACGTTTCAGGACAGAAACCGTTTCTAAAATCTGGAGTCGTTTTCTGTGAAGTTTAAAGAATATCTCACATTAACCCAAATTCAGAAAGTAACCAGTAAATCTTTAGTCATCATTTCCAAACAAAACTATGATCTGCATAGAGGTTCATCTAAGACCCATTATTTTAAAAGCTCGTTCATTAATAATAACTTAATAACTCAGATATTTCTGTGAAGACAGCAGCCTGTGAGCCGTCGGTCCGCTCAGGTTCTGGATCCTGAACCAGGATCAGTTTTACTGTTTTCTGCTTCAGATAAAAAGTCCTGAATGGAAACTTTCAGTTTGTGTTGAAAGGCAGGAAACTGATGTGACCCGGTTCTGAACCCAACTTCACCTGCAGCCTAAAAACTCCTGCAGAGACGAAACAGCAGCTGCTCAACGGGGTTCTGACCCAGAAGGCTCAGCGCAGCAGAACCGCCAGAGCAACACGACTAAAACAGGAAGGCAGCATTTGGGTCGTCGGTTGTTCTGTATGCAGACGGTGAAACCAGCTTCCATGGTAACGGTTTGTTCTGGATCAGAAACCTGGAATTATTAAAACAATAACTGCTGAGCAGCAGAAACTTCCACACCAAATGTTTTGAACTAGACTGGGTCCAAACCAGCGTGTCGACTTAGAACATAAAGTAGAAACTCTCTAACATTTGGACCAACCTGTGTGGCTCCGGCTCCGGTCCAGTCGGTGTTCCTCGTCAGAATGAGACGCAGGAACCAGGAGGACCAGGAGGAGGCGCTGCAAGCTCCTTCACCGTTGCTAAGCAACCACTCCAACACTCCATCACCGTCGCTAAGCAACCACTCCAACACTCCATCACTGTTGCTAAGCAACGACTCCAACACTTCATCACTGTTGCTAAGCAACCACTCCAACACTCCATCACTGTTGCTAAGCAACCACTCCGACACTCCATCACTGTTGCTAAGCAACCACTCCAACACTCCATCACTGTTGCTAAGCAACCACTCCACATCCCTTTCAGACGACCTCCAGGCTGCAGACTCCATCAGTTTGATGTACAAATCCAAAATCCAACAGAAGCTATATTTTAATTTTGACCATAACTAGTGTGAGGTCATATAATAGCAAGAAAGATGAAATATTTAATAAGGTCACATTTTTTGAAATTCTTTGAATGTTTTGTTTGGCTGATTTCTTCTCTGATTAGAATTAAAATCTGAATAATTTTGTTTTCTATGTTTTCCTTCCATCCTGTTGCAAAAATAAACGTTTCTCATTTTCAAACATCTGCTGCCAGACAGAGCGGCATGAAGCGGTTCTGATCCGTCTGCTATCAACCGTTTCAATGCGTAGAAGAAGAGCAGATGCTGCTCGTTGTGTCTGAGGCTCAGCACTGCCCCCTGTCAGCGAGGCACGGTACTTCCTGCCTCAGGCAGTTATGGCCGATCAGAAAGACTAAATGTGTCCAACATTATTAAACATGTCAGACTGTGGAACGTTAAAGTAGAAACGTAATTAAACAAGAACATTGGTGACATGAAGACAGACATGAACCACTTGCCTGCTTCATTCAGTGACACAGCGCCCCTAGAGGTGAGGCACAGCACTGCCTCATCCTGGCCTTTCAACAGACAATCTGTGAATTTAGAAACTTTGACCAATAAAAAAACATTTCTCTATTAACTTCAGGTGGAGAATTGATTTTCTCTCATCGCTGTTAGCATCTACTTTACGTCCCGTGTGTTTACCTTCACCTGAGGACCAGGTGAGGTTCTGCCTCAGCTGCCTGACCCGACAGAACATCACTGCAGGCTGTGGTCAAACGTCTGAGGATGTTGAAGGTTTTTCCTCCTTTCATTGTGACTGAGGCTCTGCACATGTTGCAGTTGCCCTGGAAACGTCTTGTTACTGAAACGCAACTTTACTTTGGAGCGTCTGTGGCCAGACGCCATCTTGGAAATGTTCTAACCTAACGGGGCAAAACGCCGTCATGATGTTGGAACCAACAAGCAGAATCAGGAGAACTGAAGAACTGAAGAACTGGTTCATGGAGAGAAGTGATTCTTGGTTCCCTTCCTTAGACCTGAACCTCGGTGTGACCTGATGGTGACCTTGGTGTGACCTGATGGTGACCTCAGTGTGACCTGATGGTGACCTCAGTGTGACCTGATGGTGACCTCGGTGTGACCTGATGGTGACCTCGGTGTGACCTGATGGTGACTTCAGTGTGACCTGATGGTGACCTCGGTGTGACCTGATGATGACCTCAGTGTGACCTGATGGTGACCTCAGTGTGACCTGATGGTGACCTCGGTGTGACCTGATGGTGACCTCAGTGTGACCTGATGGTGACCTCGGTGTGACCTACTCTTCTTTTTGATCAAAACTAAATCCATTTTCATCCAGTCATGAGGAAATGATGGAGGATAATCTAAAAGCAGAACAAGGTTTTTTAACCTGAATATAAAAGTTTAAATTCTTCTGGTTGTTTTTTGCAGGTTTCTCCAGCCTGGCTGGTTTTTCTGTTTCATTTATTAAATTTATTTCTATTCATTAAAATATAAAACAGTGAAGCAGTTTGTTTTTTTAGGTTTTTATTGAAGCTGTCAAGAAGTAAAACATGAATCAGAAAGAGGAAGCTGATGTTGAACCGTTTCCTGCCGAGGTGAAACCGACCTGCTGCTGCCGTTTAGTTTCTCACTGATTTTATCTGCAGCTTCAGCTTCCTGTTGAAATGCGGTTCCAACCGATCAAACTGACACAGGCTGGAGACGTTCAGGTCAAATTCAGGAGGAAATCGATGAACAACATGGAGTTCATCAGCCTCTGCTGGAGTTTCAACAAGATTCAATCAAAGAAAGAACAAAGCGTCTGAGAGCGGCGCCCTGAGGGACGCCTGCTGTCTGACACACTCATCACCAACCTGCTCAAATCCAACAAACAATCAGCAGATCAGAGACTGAACTGAAGCAAAACTACCAGAAAAATAAAGGATTCAGTCAAAATGATTGTTAAGAAAATATTCTAACATTCTGAACTTTTCTTTCATTAAAGCCTGAAATTATTTTGAAGTCATGAAGTTAAAATCCTGTTAAACGTTTCTGGTCAAATCATAAAGAATATTGAATTTAACTGCTTTCTTCATTTTTCTGAATTTTATGTTTAAGTGAAGACAAAAAGATAAAAACTTATATTTCATAAGCAGAAGCATGTTTATAACCTTATTTCTCTCTTGGTGATTTTCTTTTGAAAACTTTGTTTTGAGGCATTTTTGTAAGAATCAAACAAATTAATAAGTTTAAGTTGATAAAAACAGGTGAGAGTTCATGTTTATGTTTTTCAGTATTTGGGTGAAAAATTCCCTCCGTTTGAGTCGCTGCTCAATTTAATCAAATCAAACCTAAAATTTGATTTTTAACTTTTAGACTCCAGTTTCTTCCTGTTTCTCCTTCTGGATTATTTTTCATCAAATTAAGAGGATAAAATCCGGCGCGACACGTTTCTTTGTCCCGCAGTCGGTTCGGACGGCGGCCCAGAAGGGTCACATGATCAAGGTTCTGATGGTCAGGATGGCGCTGGAGGCCACAGCTTTGGCGAAGATCAGCCGGACGGCGCTGATCAGCAGCACGAAGAAGTTCTGCTTGGATTTCTCTGGATTTCCAGACAGAAACCAGGAATCAAACAGAGAAAAACATCATTAAAACAGGAGAGAGTTCAGGTGTGAGTTCAGGTGTGTGTTCAGGTGTGTGTTCAGGTGTGTGTTCAGGTGTGTGTTCAGGTGTGTGTTCAGGTGTGTGTTCAGGTGTGAGTTCAGGTGTGAGTTCAGGTGTGAGTTCAGGTGTGTGTTCAGGTGTGTGTTCAGGTGTGTGTTTACTTACCTGGATAAATCCTGTCAGCTTGATCACCTGTTTGAGAGACAATCAGAGGTAAAAACTCCCGAATGTCGTCCAGAACCTCCTGATCAGAACCAGAACCTGAATTCTGCCTCCAGGTGTTTCATACCTGCTTTCTCGCCGCTGGACGTGGTTTGGCCGCCGCTGGACGTGGTTTGGCCGCCGCTGGACGTGGTTTGGCCCAGCCTGCAGGAGCTGATGGTGCCGTTGCTGAAGCCGGGGTAATAGTAGGTCTTGGTGGTTGCCGACAGGCGGGCTGGATTCGTTTTCACCGGGACCGGACCCACCGTCGTTTCCAGAACCATGTCGTCCCCGTTCGGACGGAAACCTGCGGCCAGACAGACATCTGGACCCGACTGGGACCCGACGTCCTGGGAGGAACCGGCGGGCTGCAGGCGACCGAGGAGGAAGAGGGTCGGACTGACGGGGGAATCGTCTGAGGGGAACCAGAACCGGGTCAAACATTAAACAGAAACCATAAAAACTTCAGACTGGACTTAAAAACACTGCAGGGAATTTCAATAAAGTTATTAAAATAAACTTTCATAATTCAATAGTTGATCATTTTCAGGTTTGGACAAAATGCCATGAAAGCCAGTTAATTATAAAATGACTCTGATTTAATACTTTAAACGTTAAAATCATCATTTTCACCGTTTTCTGGCTCCATGATGAAGATTGAATTAATATTCTGACAAACGTGAATAAAAACAGTTTTCCTTCTTTTAGTCTCTTCTTTGCTTTAACTAAGATATTAAATATTGGCATTAATTTATTTCTTCCACTTTATGAAGTTTTATAAATATTACGTTTTCAGATATTTTTCTCTCTGATGAACTTTTATGTTCTAAACCATTTTAAAGGTTGACGGTGAAATCCTGGTTTAGATATTATATTACACACTTTATTATATTTAAAAGTCTTTGTTTTATTTTTTAGAAAGTAAATTGATTAAAATTATTCTGTAATTTGTTTGTTTTTTGATGCAGTTCAGGTTTAAGTTTTTGTTCCTGGATAATTTCATCTCTACTGTGAGCAAACATTTATCATTTTAATGCAGATTCAACATTTTTATTTTTAGCACATTTCTGATTATTCATCTCAATTATTCCAATAAACCAAATCAACATTTTTCTCAGATCAAAGAGTCAAAATCAACAGTTTCTACAACATTCAAAGATTAATTTATAGGTTTATTTTTCAATATTTTCACACTGATACTTTAATTCCAACGATTTTTAATCAATTTAATTTTGGATACTGAAAACAAAAACCTTTATTTCTTAAAGAAAACATTTAATAAGTTAAGGTGAGGATTTATTCATCACATCACAACATAAATATGTTTTTAAAACTATGATGTTGTTAAAGTTTGGGTTCGTTTAAACTTCCTAAATAAATCAGAACTTTTCTGTCTCCATCGGTTCGTTTTGCTCGATTTACAGAGAAACGAGTCAAATTCACTGCAGCTCAGATTTTCCTCCTCGGCTCATTTATGCATTTGGAAGATAAAACATTAAAGTTTGAATCTAAATTTGCATCAATGCAGTAAAGGTTTGTATTTCTGAAGAGTTTTTTCTTACCTTTAGGAAAGACGGTGAGTCGGATGGGCTTTCCGAACGTCAGTGCATCACAATGCGACGGCCTCACACAAAAACCTGAGAGCTGAAAACATCTTCAGAGGAGAAGAACCAGGAGGAAAATCCACTTCCACCTCCAACGGTGCAGTTATGAAACTGGAGCATTGAAGGAGATTTTGTTAGGATTTTAAAGGGAGGATTTCACGCTGACAGGACTTGGATCAGCAGCAGAGCAGAAATGTGAGCCGAAGAAAAGTGAAGGAAAGTTTCAGGTTTTCTTTATAAAAGAGCCTGTAGAGAAGTGACCTGAAACCCAGCTTGGTTCCGGTTGTTTGGGTCTCCATGGGGGGTTTTAAGGGTTTTCCAGGTGGATCAGGAGAGCCTGGAGGTTTTTGTTGCGCTGTGTGTGCAGGTTCAGTCAGAGTGGTACCCCAGTTAACACGGTGAAAAACCCTGCAACAAAAACCTGCAGCAGGAAACCAGCTGAAGCCACCAGACTGAAACCGTTCTGCTGCTTTTCCTCCATCATCATGTAAAAAATCTATCAATACTGAACATGAAACAAAGTTTACATTTTCATCTCTACCAGAATATTTATGTCTGTGAGTTTTTTGCTTTGGCTGTTTACAAACTAAACATCCAAATAATCAAAACTGATTTATCTCTAAACTTATTAGGAATAATTACATATTCAGGGGAAAAGATCTGATCCACACGCTGTGGGTCAGATCTGATCATCAACAGAACCGATTACAGAACCGGCTTCAATCAGCACCGAACTGCTGCAGTTCCTCCACCAGGCCTGTAAGTGGCGCTACACAGGTCAGGGATAAACGCAACACTGAAATAAAAATACTAAACAAAACCATAACTGAAGGTTTGTAGAGGTTTTTGCTGCTGTACCAATTCATCAGGGTTTCCTCCAGTGAGTTTTCAGCCTGGCAGCCCACCAGGCTTTACTTGAGCTACACCAGGCTTAGCATTGCTCATTTCATTTTTTTTAATGTTTACATTTTTTAAGCTGCTGTTCAGATATTAATCTTTCAATAACACATAATCAAGTGATATTTTAAAATTTCCTGTCAACTTTAAACATTTTTAAACTCAAACCCGGCTGGATGAAGGACTGAGCGCCCAGCCAGCGGGGTTAGCAGGTTCTCTGGGGGAAACCTTGGACATCATCGTTGTCGTTTGTGTGACGTCTTCGGGGTTAAAGGTCAGGATAGAGGTGCATCAGCGATTTCACAAATATGAGCTTTCTCTGTGAACATGAAAATAAACATTTTCTGTGTAAACGCAGGGAAAAAACGGTCAACATTCCTGTTTAAGGCCTCGTCCACACAGAGAAACATGGAGAATTTGTAAGAACAAAAATGAGCATCCACAAAACGGGGAGCAACGCTGCAGAAAATGGTGTAGTAGGTATGCCAGGCCACTCGGGGGCGCTGTAGCGCTGCTACAGAATGAGAAAACACACACCAAACTGCCCCGTGTAATTTCAGAGTACGGTGAAAGCACAACACAGACGGAGCTATGAAGTTTGTGCTTAAAAATAAAAAAGAGGCATGGATTTCATGCACACATGCAAACAGGAAACAACATTTTGAAATGTATCCACTCTGGGACCTGGTTTCAGAACCATCAATCCTGGGCTCCAACAAACAATTCAAACAAACCTTTTCACTTCCAGGTGAGGAAAAGGTTCTGATGGTTTGAGTAGATTCTCCAGGCAGCTGTCCAGAGTCTCCAACCTTCAGCAGGCGGTCTGTGAAGTCCAGGCAGCTGGACTCCAGCGCTGGGGCTGGAGTCCAGTCAGGCTTCTGGACGCCGTGCCAAGAAACATCTCAAGGTTTCAAACTTAAATCCCCATGGAGCCAAATGGTTGCAGACATTTTGAAGAACATTTGAACCATTTGATGCTGATGGTGTCACTTTTCCAGGACATTCTGCAGCCTCCGTATCACTGGGATCATCGCGGAAAGGATTCTACCGTCTTACTGAGGAGTTTCTGCAACCATGTAGGAGAGACAGAGCCAGTCTGCACTGTAGAGAACCACGTTGGTTTGTGAGTGACCATAGCTGGATGTGGCACCATCACATCAGAGACGACTGGTTTGGATTTGTACTGGAGTCTCTGCTGGCTCAGAAGTTGCAGTCTCTGGGCTGTTGGTGTCTGTTGTGGTGTTTAGTTTCCTCAGGGGTTACCTTACCTGAAGTAAGGTCCTGCAAGTCCACAGAAAGGATCCTGTGTAATCCCTGATTCATCAATACAGTAGCTGGCTGCATAATCTCAACTGTAAGCAAACTGCAGGGTCTTCAGCAACCTGTGAAGTTCTTCAGAGGCCTCAAGTGCTCTCAAAAAACTTCAGGATCATAGACTGCAGGAATCACAGCTGCTGTCTGACAGCAGGAGGGAACATCAGAAACATCAGAGTGAAGATGAGGGTCAGTTCATCAGCTCAAGCCTTTAGGCAGAAGACAGAATAAGATCAGGTTGTCTGGTCTTTGACATTTCCTCTTCTTGTGATGCTGAAACAGCCTGTTGAACCAGGGAAAGACTTTAGACTCAACTTGGACTCTGCCGTTGCTCCTCGTCTGTCCATGTGGTTGGACTTTGGAAGTATGGAGCTTTTCTTTTCCTTCGGATCATTTGGTTCCTGTGAATCTGGACTTTAAACCTGGTTGATTCTCACTGAAGGTCAAAGTTTTCACTGGTCTTACAAATTTCAAGAGACAGCTGAGGCCCTGTAAGATTCACATTCTTTAGATTCTGTGTGGTTTGGCAGGTGAAGTGGTTCTGTTGGGTCTCCCAGCAAGAACAGAACCAGCTTGTACTTGAATGTTTAAAAGTCTTCTGTGGGTCAAACTGAATCGCTGTGGCTGAGTTTTAGTGTCTCTGGGTTTTGGAACAACAGTTGAGGGAAGAAAATGTGGAGGTGAGAAGTTAACTTTAGTTAAAGGACGGATAAAAAGACAGACGGGAATTAAATTGTAATTTTTCTGCCTAAAACCTCATCAGGCAACATTTGACCACATCTGGGCCACCAGTCCAACCTGCACTGAGATGACTTGGTGGTTTAAATCAGCTGGAAGCTTTTGTTCTACATAAAGTAGTTCTAGTTGACTCCAGGAGCAGAAGAAACATTTAGTCTTCAGTATCTTTGTTTTGCAGCAGACGGAGCCGTTTTAAGTTGTAATATTTAGTTTTTATGTAGGCAACAACCAATCGGGTTTTAGTGGTTATGTCAGTAATATAATGTTTCCACTGTCTGAAAAGAGATTTAGTTTCCAAAGTTCCACATATTTAATAAGGATTGGAAGAATCAGAGCTTCGTGTTGAACATCAGCGGCTCGTCGTAAAGCTCAGAGGTTTTTGTCAAACGTTCAGGCTGCCTTCAGTCACTGTGGTCCGTAAACACGGTGAGAAACACTCGTACAAAAACTGTTGAATTGTTTCTCTATGGGAGCGGCGCAGCAGCAGCTGAAGGTGGTTTGAGGTTTTCCATATCGACTCGCTGTGGTTGGATTGAAGGGAGGAGGATCGTTATCTACTCCGGCTTATCACACTGTAAAAACAAAACCTTACCAAGTCATTTAGTTTCTAGAGAAAATAATTCAGCACACTTGAAATAAGACTAACTAAAAAGAAACTTTTCAGCTAGAAAGAGGAACTGGTTTCAAGAACAATTCCTTAATATTGATGAAAATGTAGCAGTTCAACTGGCAGATTAATTAACTTAGAACATGAGAAAAATGTCTTGATCCAAGTGAAACCATCAGCCAGTGAAACTAATCCTTTTCCATCAATAGTAAGGAATTATGTACTTAAATCAACATCTACTTCATGATGAACTTACTTGTAATCTAGTACACTTAAAATAAGACATTCACACGAGAAATTAGACCAAAAATACCTGGTAAGACTTTATGTTTTACAAAAAAAAACACAGCAATGATGTTTACAAAGTAAATTTACTCTCTGACAAAAACCTTCTGAATAAATAAATATATATAACGACGGACGGACGGACGGACGGACGGACGGACGGACGGACGGACGGACGGACGTCTTCAGCAGATCGATTCCCTTCTGGAGGCATCAGAAAGTTTTTAAGGCAGTCAGTGAAAATCTCTATTCCTTCAGCAATAAAGCAGCTGATCTTAGCAGGACGGCTGCAGGTTTCAGGTCAAACTGTCTAAGGAATGAAATCTACACTTTAAAAACTGGCACCAATAAATGATCAGCAGAATACCTGCAGCGTTCCTGTGTTTCTGTTCCGGTTGCCGTTCCTCAGATCAGAGATCCTACCTTTCAAATACTTGATCATGTTTTTCTTGAGTGGAGCTTTTAATGCGGCGACGGTTTTGTTGTCATCATTTCCTTGATCTGTTTCTGAATCTTCTCAGTCCATCAGCAGGTGGTTCGACCACAACATCTCAACCAAGAGCTCCAAACTATGATCCATCACCAGGCAGACAGAATGCCAGACGTGGGACCGAGTCTTTATCCTCAAGTCCTGAGTCGAGTCCCAAGTCTGAAACTTGGCTTCAAGTCCTTCAGTCTTTTTTTAACAATGTTACAATTATATGTAATAATGGACCATGTGTTCTTTCTTAAATCCGTTTATCTCAAATCTTGATCAAATATGTGCAGCTGAACACAAAGTATAAAAACACCTTTAACAGTTCAGTTAAACTCGGCTGCTATAATAAACATATTTTATCATTTTACAGAATGAACTTTGACCTGCAGGCCATGGATCCTCTGATGGACCCGGTTCAGCTTGATGATGGATTCAGAGGGAAACTCTTCCCTGAGTTCAGTGCAGAACCTGCTTTCTGATCCGGATCCCCGATCACCATCCACCGCCGATCCTGAGCTGTGTGAACGCGTCTGAAGACCAGATTCATGTAGCATGACAAGTGTAGCATGACAAGCGTAGCATGACCAGTGTAGCATGACCAGTGTAGCATGACCAGTGAAAGCTAAACGGCACCATCATCGTAGCCCGACATTCACCTCCCAGTAACTACAGTCAACAACCTCCCAGCTCTCTGTCTCACAGCAAAGGAAAAATACCACCGACCTCTTTGTGGAACTTCAGCTGAGGTCGTCTTCTCACAGGTTTTACTTGTTTATAGTTTATAGTTGGATAATTCATAACTGATGAACCCAAAAGAACTTATTCAGGGGAGAGTTTCTGCTTGAAGCGATTTTTCATCTCTTGTCTCCCCCACTCTTTTTATTTATTTTTCAATTTTGTTAATTTGATTGGTTGTGCTGCAGCACACACACACACACACACACACACACACACACATAGATACAAAACAGAGATGGTCTGCGTCAGCAGTGTCTCACCGAGGATCCATGTGGCGACAGTGGAAACAAATAACTTGTCTTTAACAGGAAGACTTCATAAAACAAGTCAACGCTGCACCAGTTATTTAAACTGGTTAATCAAGTTAAAGAAATGTCTGGTATGGAGGATCCATGTGGCGACAGCGTGAAGGCCGCCGCCGCCGCCGCCGCCGCCGCCGCCGCCGCAGATCTGTGTCGTCGTCCAAAAGAAATTAATCGCAAGATGATGCACATTTTTTTGGCACAAATATTAGTTTATGTTTAAATTCAAGTTCCTGTTTAATGCAAATACAATTTTCGTTTCTGAATTATTAAAGTATGAACCTTGTTTTTGAAATATTTTGATTAAATTTCAAGTATTAAGTTGATATAAAAATAAAAAAGTATATATGTTGAAATGTAAAAGATCTTATTTTCACTCAAACATTTGATAATTTTCATAGAAAGATCATCTTGATGCAACCATGTTGATGTCAACAGAGCCACATTACTAAGCCTAAAGTTAATCACTTCTTCTAGCCTCTGTGTTGGCAGCCATCTTTCTTTCACATCACAACTAACTGTCAACTGTGAACTTCTGATTCCAACAAGCTAGTTGCACCTCAACAGGTCAAGTAACTGCAGCAACTGTTGCTTCAAACAGCACAAAAACCCCAAACAGAAGATTTTCAGCAGCAGAATCCTCCTCAGCCCAAAGACCCTCAGCTCAGGCCTTCAACAGCGTTAGCATCAGCGTTAGCATAGCATCAAGCCATTTAGCTCTGTACATGTGCAAGGTATGAAGTGGAGATCAGATTTTGAGTGCAGTCCAGTTAAGAGTTCAGCAGTCTGATGGCAAGTGGGAAAAAGCTGTTTCAGAACCTGGTGGACCTGCACCGGATGCTGCAGAACCTCTTTCCAGAGGGCAGCAGGGAGAACAGTCCATGGTGGGGGTGTGAGGGGTCACTGTTGATGTTTCGGCCTCAGGACACGCAGCGCTGGGATGAAATGTCCTGAATGGAGGGAAGGGGGGCCCCGATGATCCTCTCCGCTGTCTGCACCACTCTCCTCACGTTCTTCCAGTAGGAGGCGCTGCAGCCTCCACACCACACAGAGAGGCAGCTGGTCAGAATGCTCTCTATGGTGCTTCTGTAGAACGTCTTGAGGATGGGCGGGAGCAGGTGTGCTCTTCTCATCCTCCGCAGGAAATACAAACGTTTCTGTGCCCTCTTGACCAGAGACGTGGTGTTCACAGTCCAGGTGAGGTCGTTAGTGATGTGCACCCCCAGGAATTTGGTGCTGCTGACCACCTCCACAGCCGAACTGTTGATGAGCAGTGGAGCGTGGTTGGGCCGGTTCTTCCTGAAGTCGACGATCATCTCCTTCGTCTTGTCAACGTTCAGGATCAGGCTGTTGTCTCTGCACCAGTCCACCAGCTGCTCCACCTCCTCTCTGTAGTCCAGGTCGTTGTCGTCTCTGATGAGGCCCACCACCGTCTGCGAACTTCACGATGTGGTTGGTGGCGAACCTGGGGACGCAGTCGTGTGTCATCAGAGTGAACAGCAGAGGGCTCAGGACACAGCCCTGAGGGGAGCCTGTGCTGAGGGTGATGACATCGGAGGTGTGTTGTCCGATCCGGACTGACTGAAGTCTGTCGGTGAGGAAGTCTATAAATACCCTATAGTTTTCTTCAACAGCTTCCGGGTCATGTGACCCCTTCAGGAAATCAGTGAAATTATTCTACTAGACTTTATGAGGCAAATTCATTTTATGCCATCTGAACCTTTTTATATTTTTCAGCTAATTTTATATTTAAAAAATAAGTTTTCTCTTTAATAGCATCCAGGTCATGTGACCTATTGATAACAAATCAATGTGAACTTATTGAGGGTCATCATGAGGCATGATGAGGTCTCTGTAGAGTAACTGCAGTCATATATTAATGTTGTATTTTGCATCAGTTTGTTGTTCTTGACTTTGATAAATTCTGAATTTATGAGAAACTTAAACGTGTTTAAATTAAGAAGCCGAGTCGAGGCAGAACACAGTCGACATTTATTTAAATCTGAAAGTCTACAGAGACAAACACAAGAAGTCAAAGGTCAGACCTGAACCAGAACACCAGGCTGATGTTCCAACCCACCAGAACCAGAACCAGATCCGGACCCGTTCCTTCGTCCTCAGGTCCGCTCAGGCAGCTCGTCCTCAGAGGAAGCAACATGAAAAGCACGATCACAGAAAGTCTGAAGAAAACATCCGAAGGTTTGATTCCAGGAGAGCAGCTGAACGCTGGTCTGAACCGGGTCCAACCGGGTCCGCTCTGACTGGATGGGAGACACCAGAACCGAGCCTTGAACTGCAAAACTTCCAGGACTTCAGATTAAAACCCAAACTCCAGGTGATTTTAGCTCCACTTTAAAACGAAGCGAGCAGAAAACAAACTGATCAGACATTATTCCTGATGGTTCCTGGAACTGTTCAGACCGAAAGAATCACTTTAATAAAAACAGTCAGCAGATCAATAATTAATAATCCGCTGAGCTTTCAGAACCGTCTGATCATCTGATTATTTTTTAGATATTTTCAAACGAAAAGTCACGTGACAAAAACTGCACCTCATTTTTTCATAACTGAATATTTACAATACTGTAACAGTTAAATAAAAAGTGATGTTTAAACGGTAACAGCTGCAGACGTCTGAAAGTTTCTAGTTTTTTTTTATCCTGCTGGCGTCTCAGAGCTTCGTCCTACTTAGAAACGTTTCTCCAAGGATCCAGAACCAGAACCAGAACCAGAACAAGCAGCAATCCTGACTGGCTGCGTTAAAATCACATGAAATCCCAGCAGCTGCAGAGTTCATCTCTGTCCACCAGATGTCGCTGTTGAGCTCATGGGCTGAAAATATTAAAACATGGATCTAAATCAGGGCAAAAACTGTTGATGTTTTAGGATTCTGGACCTTCCTGGTCCTGAAGGTAGTTTCTAGTTGAAACATGAATTTCCTGGTTTTAGGAAACTTTCAGCCTTTCTAATAAACTCCAACAGGATCTGATCAGAGAAGCTTTTCAAACCATTTTGTTCACATCATGCGATTAATCACCTCCTCTTTTCTACAGCAACCTGACTGAAGCTTTTGTGTTTTTGGTCGTCAGGGAGACGCTGCGGCCCGGCGGACCGGACTCACAGCAGCTGCTACTAAAACCAGGCAGAACAGGAACAGAAAGTAAAGGAGCAGATGCAGGTTCAGCAAACAAGCAGGTCACACCTGGAGTATTTTTTCTTCATCAGGTAAAGCGTTCCAGGAAGTAGAGGCAGGAAACCCCGGAAGTATTCAAGCAGGAAGCTAACGGATGAAGCCGTTCACCTCGAGGGCGAGAAGCTAAAACTGCTACAAACAAATCACAAAATACAGTTTTTTCTTTTTCAGTTAATATCTGGAATCTCTGTAAGCTAACAGTAACACTACTGGGCCGCCCTTAGCCCCGCCCACTGCGCCGCCGTCAGGTGTCTGAACCCTGGTTCAGCCCACCAGCCCCCACAGTGCAGCTACGCCCATATATAATCAGTAGGTATTTAAAGAGCCTTCCTCCTCCTCCTCCTCCTCCTCCTTCACTCCAATGAAAATGAAAGGAGAGTCAGAAAGTCCAGTCTGGTTGTCCGCCCCCGGCGCTCCACCTGGCCTCCCCTTAAACCCGAACACCAGCCAGCCCTCGCCCCCCGTCTGCCTCAGGACCAAGCAGACGTCCAGGAGCTCCAACCGTTTTCCCCAAGAAGAAACCAGATTTCTGGGTGAGGGGGGAGGCGTCTGTCTGAATCAGGGGGTCCGAGGTGTTGCTGGGGGGGTTCCTCAAAGTTCAGGTTCCCGCCGGTTGAAGGAAGCCGGCGGCGGCGTGGCACCGCGGTCGCCCTCCGATGCGGGCGCCACCGCTCCTCGAACAGCCGAGAGGGGTGGGGTGGTGATTGAGCCTCGTCGGGGGGTCGCGTCGCCTCCCCAGCCTCCACCGCTCCTCGCCGCTTTAATTTTTTGTGTGTTTGGTTCCCTCCGTTCCTCCTGGTGGTGATTCTTCCGGACAAAAGCGCCGCCTGGCGCTGCCCTTCAGTGCGGCGGGTTCATGGCGCCGTGGCCTCGCTGCAGCTTCTGCTTCTGCTGCAGGAGGAGCTGCTCCAGCGCCGACGGGCCGGGCTGCATCATGGAGCTGGACCAGATGGACTGAAGGGGAAACATCATTACTGGACTCACATTAATATTACGATGCATGAAAATGACAAACAATAAAACCTGAAGAAGAAACGCGTGTTTACCTTTTGTCAAAAGTACAGCTAGATAATATCTGAGATTACATTTCAGTTTTATTTAAAAAAAGGTTTACACACACACACACACACACACACACACACACACACACACACACACACACACACAGCTGCAGGTCAGCTGTCCTAGTCTGTCAACCTCAACATGAGGCTCTGCTGCAGTTCGATGCGTTTCGATGAACATTAATCCTCCTACCGTCTGACAGATCAGCTGATTACATATCTGATCAATACGCTGCGATCAGACGATCACTTATTAATGATCACTAAATGAACAGGAAGCCAACAGACTGAATGTTTTTAATGTTGATGTTTCTGATGCAGCCGAGTCGTTTTTTCACAAACCGCTGGAAAAAACGTTCAATAAAAGATAAAAACTGGACCAACTCTCATTCATTCACACAACATTGACATATTTATAACACTTATCAAATAGTTTAATACTTAATGAGATTTTTTTCCTGTTAAATTGTCTAATATAAAAGATAAATTTCTTAAATATTGACAGAAGCTGTTTATAGATTTACATTAATGGATAATTTAGATTTTATGTTTTCAAACATCTGCACTTTCCTCATCTTTAACTGAAATCATATTTTATGGAAATGTGATAAGAAGTAAAGTCCATCCGGCATCAGAACCGTCTGGTTTTATGGACGTCGCTCGGTTTGCAGTAATGGCTGCGTTAGCTTTAGTGGCTAACAGCCGTCCCAACCAGGAAGTGAGTGACGATGTGGTCAGAGGAGAGCCGGTACCTTCAGGCTGTCCAGCAGCACGGTGGAGGACGACTCCTCCATGGGAGACTCCTGATTGGTCCAGGAGCTCCCCGCCGAGCCGGCCTGATGCCAGCTGGAGTCGGGCGGCGCGGCGGAGGCAGCAGCTGGGAGGTAGTCCAGGCCGAAGCCGGTCCCTGAACGCAGCATCACAAACACGAAATAACTTCATTTTCCCACAGTGGAAGAATCAGATAAACACATCACAACAGATACAAAGCAAAACTAAAAATATTATATTGGATAGAAGGAAGAATCAAAAGTAGCACTTTGGTCCAAAGGAATGAGTTTATTACAATATCTGATGATAAACCGTTATTAGAAAAGAGTAAACTGGAAAGGGAAGCTGAACTCATTCACTCATCAGATCTCTACGCCTCTAAACGCAGAAGAAAACTAAAAGTTTTCATTGATTTCAACAGGAAAACCGATTCACACTGCAGAGCCTCAGATCGCCACTGGGGGTCACTGCAGCACCACAGCTCAAAATCAAAACCAGTCTGGACAGGAAATGAAGTCAGAGCGCCAACATCAGCCTGATGTTTCCAGCCTCAGCGGAGACCCAGAGCAGCAGACTGCGGTCCAACCAGAGGACGGGAGCCTCATGTTTACCCCCCGACCCTGAAACTCACCCGGTTTCTCGGCTTTCCATCGGTCCACCACCCGCCGGTCCCGGCTGTCCGGAGTGCCTATGGGCCCGAAGTTGGAGAAGGACGCAGCTCCGTGGTTGTGGGTGGGGGGTGAGGAGGGCAGGCTGCTGGGGTTGGAGGAGTGAGGGGATTGGCTGGCCGGGGTGGAGTGGTCTGCCAATCAGAGAGCAGCGTGGTTAAAGGCGCCGCAGCCTTGCTAAAGAACACCTGTGTGGCCGGACCGTACCTGAGCTGGCAGGGAGGGAGGGGGACCAGGGGTTTCCCTCGAACAGGGAGTACAGGGAGGGCTCCTGTTGCATCATGGGAGCGTCGGCTTTGGAGCTGGGCGGCAGGTTTTTACCGTACGCCTGACTGAAGATGCTGTTCTGGGTGAAATCCTGCAGAAACACAAACAGACCAGGAAAGTTTTTACTCCTTTATTCGTTCTTTAATGTTCCAGAAATATTCTGAACCGGTTCAGACACTTTGCTTTCTGATCTGTTCCTTTAGATCGTTTCATTTGACTTGATGTCGTCAGACGGTTCAGTTCGAGTCATTTCTATTTTCTGCAGGTCAGAAATGTTTTATTTATTTAGTCAATAAGTTCTTCCATTTAGGAAGAGAAACTTTACATCTGCTGCTACGCATCTGCAAAACAGCTCATCAGGTTCGACACCAGAGAAACGCTGCGTTCCTGCACAATCTGCTGGGAAAGTTTTCTGGAAGGACGACCTGCTGAAAACCCAAATAGGAGGAATCACCCTGCTGCTGGACAACATGTTGGAACGGTTTCATTTGGAGCCAATTAAACCAAACAATAATCCTCCTGAGTCCAAAGGTGTAACTTGAGACTGACCCAAACACAGAAAGGTTTGATTTTATTCAGTTTGTTTCATGGCTGAAACATTCTGAGAAGAGAAGAACTGGTTGTTCAGACGGAGGTCCTGACCTGCATGGGGAAGCCGGCGCTGGGCAGCAGAGAGGACGACTGGCTGACGGCCTCCTGGCTGCTCTCCATCCTGCTCTGGCTGGGCAGCTGCAGAGACGGAGGGCAGACTGAAAACCAGCAAACAGGAAGTGACACGTTCATCTGCTTAACAGATCTAACTGAGTCTGAGTTAGGAAGACGGAGGAATGAAGCAGAAAATAACTTTCAGTTTCTAGATCTAAAACAGCCTGGGGGGAGAGGGAGGGGGCATGCTGAGCAGCTGGATGAGGAAGAGGAAGAGGAAGAGGAGGCTACATACAAAGATATTTGGTCCGGGAGCAGAGCTAAGAGGGCCGGCCAGGGCCTGGAAGAAATCAGGAGGCTTAGCAAAGATCAGCTCCTCGTCCTCCTCCAGGTCTGCTAGAGTTTTTAACAGGTCAGGAGGGAGGAAGGGCGAGCTCTTGTCCTGGTGAGAGAGGGAGCCAGGAGAGGAAGAGCAGGAGGAGGAAGAGGGGAGAACAGAAAGAGAGCAAGCCAGTAAGAACAGTGGAAGGAAGGAAGAGTTTCACTAAAGCTGCAGCAGAGACTCAGTGTGCAGTTCCTAAACTGACCAGCAGGCGGCTAACGCATTCTGAGAGAGAGAGGGAGAGAGAGAGAGACACACAGCAGGGTCTTCTCTCAGCTGACCTCAAATGAAGGCCCACGGGGCCCCGCGGGGCCCTCCAGCTCCGCACACATCCCAGCAGGCGGGGCCCTCTTCATGCGCTCCGCCATCAGGGCCAGCCCCTCCCCCATCCGGTCCATGCGGTACGACGGCTCCCAGTAGAAGTCCTGCATCTTAACGTCAGGGAACTTCATCTTCTTGTCCATGTTGGAGATGTGAGGCTGGGGGCCCGGCAGCTGCTGTTCGTACAGCTTCAGGGCGTCCGGGTCCACCATGAAGAACTGCTGCTGCTGCTTCATGGACATCTGCAGGGGGGAAAGCTTCTGCAGCGCCGCCTGGGACTGGCTCCACAGGGCCGGCTGGTCCTGGACCTGCATGAACTGTTCAGAGAGGAAACGTTCAGGAAGCCGCAGAAACCTGCAGAGTCTCAGAACAGAGTCAGCCTGAAAATAACAACTTCACTGAGACGGCCCTCGTGTTGCATCGACCTGGAGCTGCTGCACAGTGAAGCGCGCGGCGGGTGGAGCGGAGACGCATGCAGATAAACAGAGAACAACGATTGGCGCTCCGGCTTTGCACCGCAGGTTTATAAAGCGCCACAACTTCATGGACAAACCGCAAAATAACTTCCTTCGTACGATAGGAACCGTCCCTGTCGAACCAAATGGATGGCAGAGTTCATCATTCGCAGGTCAGCCTGGGGTCAGACCAGATACTTTTCGTGTTTAGGATCACTACATCAATAAATAAGTTAGTGTGATCGATAACTTGTGTTGAAATATTTTCAAATATATATCATGCATCCCTTCATTCAGATCGAGTGTCAACATAATAAACTCCATGGACAGTTGTCTCATGGCACAGCTGACCCTGTTGGGGAAAGTTTAATCCCAAAACTCACTGTCTCCTTCCCTAAATCAAAGTAACTTCTTCCCATCAAGTATTTTCTATTTTTATACAAGTGGATAAAATTCCTAGAGAACACGTTCTAGTGCATATATGTCAGAGTCAAGGCCCGCGGGCCACATCCGGCCCGCGAGAAGGTTTTTTACGGCCCCTGGAATGATCTTGATTTATTATTAGAACCGGCCCGCAGACCGCAGTAAGCCGGCACCCTGTCTGAAAAAAAAATACCTTCCTTATTTGAACTGTAAGTAGTTCTTTAAATGTTCTGTGAGATGATGTACTTACCCATGTATCCATAACAACCGGAACTTTCAATATCCACCAAGTTATTGCCGAAATATACCATCTATTAAAGGAGTGCCCCCCGGATTAATTACACTCTCTGCAGCTGCAGCTGCGAAGTTACAGTATTAACCCGATACTTGCTGGAAAGTGCAACGTCTCCCCTTTCAGAAACCGTTGGAACTTTTCCACTTAGCGCTACGTGTGGCGGAATTACGGTACTGCAAATTTAGATGTGTCGCCGGCGACACGTGTAGAAGGGACAACTGTTTTCTTTGATGAACCTGAACAAAACATCAAACAGAAGTCGACTTACTGCTGAACACCTTCACTCAATTCTGAGGATTTCCTCAGCTCAGAGCCTTACCCCGAACATTGATGAACTTGTGGAAAAGATGGGACACCACCAAGTATCACCCTCAACCTCAAACAAGTGAACATTACTGTGCAATCACATATTTAGAGTTTTTACTCAGTTCAAGTTTAAAAGTTAAAGTTTAATATTTGTTTTCACTGCATGTTACTTCTCCTTGATGAAAGTGCTGTTTTTGATTAATAGATTTTTGCACTTTATTTTATTGTATTTCAATCCAATTATATTTTTAAAATATTTCAGTTGTGTCTGTTGAAAATTGAAGATTACTGACAGAGCCATAAGAAAATATTGCTTTATTTATCTGATCATATTGGAATATATTTGTTAGGTTTTCAGTAGGTTCAATTAGGTTCACTAGACTATATGCGTCATTTAAAAAAATTTCAATGAACATTCGATCAGTCCGGCCCTCGGCTTGTAGCTAAATTTTTTATTTGGCCCTCCGTCCATTTGACTTTGACACCCCTGTTCTAGTGGAAACAGGATATGGACAGATTTGCAGAAAAGTTGTGCCTATTTGTGAACTATGAGTGAATTTGCTTTAATAGTTTAATTAATGCAAGGATAAATTTAAAATATGTGTCACTGGTTCAGCTATGATGTCAGAGTCCTCCAAACCTCAGAGGGTTTCTGAGCCCGTCTTAAAAACGAGCTCCAGTCAACCGCTGAGGACGGCTCAACAAGGAGTTTAAATCGGTTTAATGAGTCACCTGACCCGGCTCTGACTCGGGTCGGGGCGGTCGTCCCTACCTGCTGCAGCCCTGGGTGGTGCGGCGGACTCTTGCCCATCCCGCCCTGCTGCCCCGGCTTGGTGGGGGATTGCTGCTGCTGGCCGAGGGCCTGGACCTGCAGCTGCACCGACTGCTGCAGGGCCTGCTGGGGAGACTGCTGCTGCTGCTGGGCTGAGGGGACCTGGCCCAGGGGCCCCGGCCCCTGGCCCGAGGCCCCCGGCCCCGACGGCCTCTGTTGGCTGTAGGGAATGTGGGACTGCTTCCCGGCCTGGCCGCCCGCCTGCTGGTGGACGGCCGACTGCAGGAAGGAAGCGGGGACGGACACTCCGGCAGGGAAGGTGAAACCCGGATTCACCTGGATTCCTGGGAACGCCACCGGGGGCGGGATCACGTAGGCCGAGGGCGGGAAACCTACGGAGAAACACAGGAAGTTAAATCTGCTTTCCTTTCACAGTAAAAGACTGGCAGCATCTAAACATCCTGACCAACGTCTACCAGCTTTCATCAACCTGAACAGAGACTTCAGGATCTCTGTGACCCGGTTCTGTGGGCGACTGAACCGGGCCCAGATTCAGAACCACGGGTCCAATTTAAAGCCTGAACGGCTGGACTAGTGCTGGATATAAGAGTAACACAACAAGCTCTCTCTAGGTCAGATTAGAGGTCAGCCGGTTGTTCCTCGTGTCTCAGACAGGAAGTGGAGCGTCTCCCAGCTCCGTTGCCATGGTAACGTTGTATTGCGGTCGTTTTTCAATCCATGGTGTAAAATTATAGAACAAGTTAATTGAGGAGCTAAAACAAATTCAAAATGTGATTTAAAGGAAACATGAGGTCGTTGTCATAAGAGTTAGAGCTGATGGGTGAATAATAAATCATAAAATGGGTGAATATATTTAGACAGTTGATATTTTTTATTTAATCATGACGATCCATCGAGTTCATAAGTTTCTTCCAACTCATTTCAAACATGTTAAGAAACAGAAATATGTTTATTTCATTCCTTGTTCTAGTGTGATTTTCTACTGGCATCATGTTCTACATAACTAACTGGTTTCAGGGTGAACCTTACTGGGTCTGCTGGGCAGCGGTGGGAAGGCTCCGGGGTGATGGATGGGGATGAACTGGGATGATCCGGTGCTCTGGGTCTGTGTGACCGGAGTCTTCTTGACCTCTGACACCGGAGTCTTTCTCAGCTCCGTCTGAGCCTTCACCTGAGGGGGGACAGCGGTTACTGCGTGGACCAGGACCGGGCCAAGCGGCAGAACCGGGTCAGTTATGGTCCGACCTGCTTCCCGACGTCGGCTGCTTTCTCGTGCGAGGCCTTCTTCACCTCGCTCTTCCTCTTCCCGTCCCTCTTGGGCTCCATCTTGGCGGCGGCCGTGCCGTTGCCCTTGGGGAAGTCGCGGCGCTCCTTGCTGAGCTCTTTCGGCAGCTGGTTCCGGCCCGGTTCCCGGCTCTGCTCCCTGGGCTTGATGTTCTCCTTGAAGGTGACGACGGGCCGCTCGTTGCCGTCGGACCAGGAGCTCTGGGTCTTCCCGGCGGACAGCACCGACTTCAGGCCCGAGTTCCCGCCGTCGTTCAGCGTCTGCTCGCCGTTGGACGACTCCTGCAGCACCGGGGCCTCCTTCTCCTGCGGCTCCTGGACGGCCTCCTCCGGGATGTCGGTGAGGAAGAGGAGCAGGCCGTCCTCGTTCACCTGGCACCGGATCAGCCTGCCGAGACAGGACACGTGTTCGGTTCTGACCCGTCTGGGTCTCAGAGGCGCTGAGAGGCGGAGCGGTGAGTCTCACCCTGGCTGACTGTCGGCGACCCACTTCCCCAGAGCGACGAGGCGCTGGTGGCGGGCGTGGACCGGCAGGCCGTCCCGGTCCACCAGAATGCCCTGGTGACCTTTGGTGAAGTCCAGGCAGTGCAGAGCCGGACGCAGCGCCAGGAAGCCTTGCAGCTCAAACTCCTCCGGCAGCGGCAGCGCTGTGGGCGAAACAAACGCACCTCAGGAACCACCAACCTCCTCAGAACATTTACCGCTGCAGCATTCAGAGCCATGGACCGAAGCTCTTCATCCGGGCCGCACCTGAGGAAGAGGACAGGTCTTCCTCCCTGGGCTGGAAGCTGTTGAGGATGGACACCAGCCACGGCCAGACGCTGCGGAGACACAAAGGACACGTTCTGGTCTCAGCGGTTCAGACGCCGCAACGCAACAGCAACAGAAAGCTGGACTCACTACTTCCTGTTCTCCACGGCAGCTTCCTGGAAGATGCTGGTCCTAAGCTTCAGCCAATCCAGAGACAACTTGATGGCCGGCAGAGGACACTCCCCCATGATGTCCTCCCCCCGGGTCTTATTGAGCAGAATCCGGCCGCACATCACACCCAGGAAGGACACTGAGGAGACGGGAAGGACACTGAGGAGACGGGAGGGACACTGACGAGACGGGAGGGACACTGACGAGACGGGAGGGACACTGAGGAGATGGGAGGGACACTGAGGAGACGGGAAGGACACTGAGGAGACGGGAAGGACACTGAGGAGACGGGAAGGACACTGAGGAGACGGGAGGGACACTGAGGAGACGGGAAGACACTGAGGAGACGGAAAGACACTGAGGAGACGGGAAGGACACTGAGGAGACGGGAGGGACACTGAGGAGACGGGAGGGACACTGAGGAGACGGAAAGACACTGAGGAGACGGGAAGGACACTGAGGAGACGGGAGGGACACTGAGGAGATGGGAGGGACACTGAGGAGATGGGAGGGACACTGAGGAGACGGAAAGACACTGAGGAGACGGAAAGACACTGAGGAGACGGGAGGGACACTGAGGAGACGGGAGGGACACTGAGGAGACGGAAAGACACTGAGGAGACGGGAGGGACGGCGGTTCTTACTGAAGAGTCCGAGCAGCTGGAACCAGCTGACCTGCTGCTCGGCGCCGCTCGGCTCTCCGCCGTCGGCCGTCAGGTCTCTGAGGTGATGCAGCTCAAACAGGTTGATGACGGTGATGTGGACCAGCTGCTGGGAGCTGAAGGCTTTCTGCAGGATCAGCCTCTGCACACACAGAGAGAGAGAGAGGCGATGACGCCGGGTCCGGGCCCAGAACCGGCTGGTCCAGGTGCAGGTGCGCTACCTGGAACTGCTCCTCCAGTTTCTCCCGCAGAGCGTCCAGCTTGTCCAGACTCTTGCTCAGGTAGACATGTCCGTGGAACCGGATGAAGGCTTTGATGAAATCAGAAACGCTCCACTTGGTTTTCACGTCGTCGCGGCTGCAGAGACACAGAGAAGCGGTTACACGGTATCGATGCGCGGCGTCGGGGCCGGGTTCGGGCCGGTACCTCTCCAGGGCCTTGGACAGGGCCTTCTGCAGGTTGGTGGAGGCAGCAGGGAAGGGGAACTTGACAGCGATGCTGCGGCAGTAGTAGAAGATGGTGGTGAGGTGATCGCCTTTAGAGGAGGCCAGGATGGCCAGCTGGTTGTAGGGCTGACCTGCAGACCGAGCACAGCCGTCAGCCAGAGACTACAAACATGGCTGCCTAACGTCAGAGACTACAAACATGGCTGCCGAACGTCAGAGACTACAAACATGGCTGCCGAACGTCAGCCAGAGACTACAAACATGGCTGCCGAACGTCAGTCAGAAACTACAAACATGGCTGCCGAACGTCAGTCAGAGACTACAAACATGGCTGCCGAACGTCAGTCAGAAACTACAAACATGGCTGCCGAACGTCAGTCAGAGACTACAAACATGGCTGCCGAACGTCAGTCAGAGACTACAAACATGGCTGCCGAACGTCAGTCAGAAACTACAAACATGGCTGCCGAACGTCAGTCAGAGACTACAAACATGGCTGCCGAACGTCAGTCAGAGACTACAAACATGGCTGCCGAACGTCAGTCAGAGACTACAAACATGGCTGCCTAACGTCAAAGACTACAAACATGGCTGCCGAACGTCAGTCAGAGACTACAAACATGGCTGCTGGAGGTCAGTTGGGTTTCCAACCACCAACCCAACATTCCTAAACCGGGTCACTGGACCCGGATCAGGGTCACAGGGCAACCGGAGAAAAAGGTCGGGTTCATCCTGAACGGGTCAAAAACTGATACCGAGTCTCTGTGCTGAAACAGAGAACACCTCAACGGTACCAGACCAGCAGGACCGGAGCAGCAGAACCATCAGAACCGAGTGGGTCTGGGGTGGACCCGGTGCGACTCACCGTTGGACGGAACCAGCTGGGCCGCGTGTCGGTAGTACGACTCCGCCTGGCTGGTCTGGTTCCGGTAGCGAGCTGAAAGACAGAAACACGGACCGGGTCAGAGCGGATCAGAGCCAGACGGCGAGCGGCGGGCCGAGGTTCTGCTGACCGATGTCTCCCAGGTGGACCAGGCAGTGCTGGCAGATGTAGGAGCAGGAGCTGGGCTGCGGCGTGACGATGGCGCTGCCGCCGCCCTGCCGGTTGCTGATGATGCCGAGCTGAGACGATCGGACCCGGCACGGCAGGTCCACGTTGAAGACGGTGCAGAGCTCCTGCAGCAGCTGCAACACAGCAGCAGCCGATCAGACACAGCCACTCGGCACCAGAACCGGAACCGGAACCGGGTCGTACCTGGGTGTAGAAGCCGCTGGCGGCCTCCAGGAACAGCGACAGGTTGGCCTGGACCTCGCTGCGGTTCGGGTTGGCCCGGTTCTTGGCCTGGCTCTGCAGCGTGGTGATCTGGTTCTTGAAGGCGTGGTTCCACCTGCAGCAACAGCAAACCAGAAAGGTCAGAGGTCACCAGGGGACAGAGACAAACCCGAAGATGGCGAAGTTTGTTTCATTCCTGAAGGAAAATAAAGATCATAGAGAGAGAGCATAAAAACCTTCAGCTCTCAGTTCAACCGTTAGCTGCTGCTAGCTGCTGCTAGCTGCTGCCAACTTCTTCTTCTTCTCTGGTTCTGAACGGTCGTCATGTTTCCTGGTGATCAACCAGGTGATGATAAAACACAGTTTTCTCATAACTCATAAAACCCGCTGGTCCTGAACTTTAAACTAAGTTATTTATTTTATTAAAAACTTGTTGATAAAAAGAAAAATACTCAGGAGGTAAATTGTATGCCTTTTGTCAGTTAGGTACTTTCTACCTCTTCTATTTCTGTAACCTGTTCGTTTCTATCGATGCCATAAAGAAGATGTATATCACGGCATACTTTGTTAAGGGTAAAGATTTTGCCTGTAATGTCTCTTTCCCTTCTAATAAAAATATTAAATAAAAACAACAACAAAAAACTTGTTGATGGTTCTCAGCTCATTCCGTCTGCGTGGAGCGCTAAGCCCCGCCTCCTCACCAGGTGACCACAGGTATGGAAGCTGCAGCGGCCAAAACAGACAGACCGCTGTCAACATGAACAAAATCATAATGTTGGTGTTTCAGACAAATATAAAGATAATGATATAATAACACAAGAACACATTCACAAAGAACAAACTTTAAATTCTCATGAACATTTAACACTGGATGACATTTTAAATATCCAAAATAAACAAAAATAAATAATCAGAAAACAAAATTATCCTTTAAAATAAGTTTAGCAGAGTTTATCACCCAGTTAGTGGTTGGAAGAGAAAAACAGCAAATAATGCAAATGGAGATAATTGAGTTTAGTTTAATCTATCCTGCGATTAATTGATTCAATGACCACGTGTGTGTGTGTGTGTGTGTGTGTGTGTGTGTGTGTGTGTGTGTGTGTGTGTGTGTGGGTGTGTGTGTGTGTGTGTGTGCAGCAGCAGCTTACAGGTCCTGCTCCACCTTCTTGTCCAGAGCGTACTCCAGGTCCGTCACCAGCATCTTCTGGTAGAGGTCCTGCAGCGCCTGGCGGGACGTCCACACCTCTGCTGCCCCCAGCTTGGAGTCTGGACACCCAGAGAGGAAGAGGAGGGAACTGAACTCAAATCGGATCAGAACCGTTTCTGATGACATTATGATCGGCTGGTGATGAAGATTGACTCCAGCCTGAACTTTTCCTCCAATTCACTTAAATCAACATTCAAAGTTGAGTTTCTGCACATTTATAAACAATTTACATTTTTATTGAAACCTAAATTATTTTTAGTTCTCAAAACCTTAAATAAAAAATATTAAAAGCTGAAATTTGATCAAAATAAACTGAAATATTTTCTTCTGAAGCTTCAAAAGTGAAACGAGCCGTTTCATTGGTTGCCAGACATCCTGTGACTGTGATGTAAACAGGAAGTCCATCAGCTTTCCATGAGTTCAATGAAACTGGGTTTGATAGAACCCATCCGGACCTGAAGGTCCAGTAAAGTTCTGACCCGAGTCGGACTTCAGCTCAGAGCAAACAGCTGCTGCTTCACTGGACGCCTCAGTCTCCACAGCTTCAGCATAATAATCTGAATAATCTGGCAGAAAAATCTCCACCAATAATCAAGATGTTGAGCAGATTACTGAGTCATAATCCAGCAATAAACTCAGAGTCCATCAAAAACACCAATCAGAACCTGAACCAACTGGGCTGAAGGGTTCTGGGGAGCTAAACTAAAACTGAACTGGTCAGGTCAAAGGTCATCAGAAGAAAAGCAGGTCATCTGTCTGCAGAACTTCAACTATAGGAATCTTCAGATAAGTGAATAAATTAGATAAATGTCTCTACAGAACATGCAATAAACACGTTTATAACATGTTTATAAACATGCCTCTGGCGGTCAGACTGGACACACCTGCACCTGTAACATGTGGCTCACCTGAGGGTCACCAGCAGAACGGACCGAGTCTTTGTTCTGGGTGAAATCAGATTAACCAATCAGAGACCAGAACCAGATAAAAAACTGAGGAACTGGATTATCTGCTGGTCAGTAAATGAATAAAAATCATTTATCCAGAAACAATTTAATTAAAACTTTTCTCAGTGAAAACCAGATAAATGCATTGATTCCTTTTTTTAATCAGTTTTATTCTGTATAAAGTATAAAACAAGGAGAAAACATCAGAATCAGTCCAAGAACTCTACATGTTGAACCGGTACTAGCAGGTCAGAGGTCAGAGGTCATCTGATTCTGTTTGCTTTGGTTATGATACGTTTTCCTCAGGTCTTCATCGTTAATCGGTTCAGGAATGAAACGTTCAGACTTCTGATGGATCCAAAACGAACTGATTGATCAATTCTCAATAATTAATTAATTCGTTATGGTAATGTCACAGACTTTAGGCTCCATAAAGCTGTTTTAACCTGCTGGACTAAATGATGTGGAACCAAACGAAGCCCAGGAAGTAGACCGAGCCCGGACAGGTGTGAGTGTGACGTAGTAGACCTACCTGTCATGTCAGCCTTCAGGGCCTCAGCCTGGCTGCTCCGATGTAAACAGAGAGGAGAAGGAGGTTAGAGACACACAGCAGGACCTCGGCATTCACCTCTTCATCACACCTGCTCCTCTTCCTCCTCACTAAAACATTTAACAGCTCAGATCACATGTCAACATGAAGCCAAGGGGCTCCGGCTACTTCCTGGGTCTAACCCTAACCACCCACACTAAGAGGCTTCCTACAGATGAAACTCTTCCTCTCAGCTGTTATTAACTCTGACTATGAGCAGACAGCGAGTCTGACACGACGGTTTTCACCTGGAAGAGGCTCCAGCCCAGTAATTAGCCCATAAATGTAGCAGTTTCGATGCTAACCAGACAGCCGCAGAGAGAAGCTAACAGGCTAACAACAAACAAACCGTGTATAAAAACTATTAAACACAAATTAATACGCTTGTCTGCCTCTAGCCACAGATTAACTCAATATCCAACATTAGTGGCTGAGAATAAAAGCTGCTGCTGCCTCTGATCACAAATTTATGAAGCTAACAACTCATAATGCTAGCTAAGCTAGCTCCAGGCTAACAGCCGAGCAAAACAATCCAGCAGCGGGGAGAAACCTGCTCCTTCCCGGACCTCCAGAACCTCCAGAACCTCCGGAACCACCGGGCCAGAACACGGAGCCCAACTCACCGCAGGTACTGGGCGCAGAGGTTCATTCTCCCGGGTCAAAACCGGTCCTTTATACTACGACTGGTCCCGAAGCTAACTCTCCTCCAGGCGCCATAATGTTCCTGTGTGACCTGCAGAGGGCCCGTGGTGCGGGGGCGGAGCAGGGGCGGAGAGCCGGGGGGCCCGCGGGGGCCCGAGTATCAAGTACCGTTTACTATTTAGTGAAAAATACACACACACACATATATATATACAGGTACTTTGTGGTTCTGTGCTGTTTTGTGAAATTATCATTTGCTTAAATATCATATCCTCCCGACCCCATTAATGACAAGGGTGTACAGAAAATGGATGGATGGATGGATGGATAAATATGATATCAGTCAAAATGAACAATACTTATACATGCTGAACACTCATTCTCTCTAAAACCAATGGTCCTCGATTCACTGCTTGAGTCATTATAAACATAGATGTTTAACTAGTTCTCAATATCCATAAATTTTATGCATTTCTTTATCATTCTTAGCAGAAAATATCCCAGATTGAACAGTTTCTTTCAGGTGAATCTCAGTTTTCACTGCTGCTCCTGTTGACATAAACATGGTATCAGGACGTTTCATCCTGTGATGTTAGAGATGCACTGAAGTGCCTGAAAAAATATGTAAACCAATAATCCCCACAGACTGCAGAACTACCTCATATTAAGCTCAAATATTATTATACATTAAGAGATTGTAGCACTGTTCAAAGTAAATCATTAGAATCCGGACAGACATACAAGGCTGAACATATGGAGACAAACGAGGCTTGTCCATTTAAATCTCCCACATGTTCACTCAGAAGGTCTGGAGCTAAACTGACTCCAGTCAGACTTAAAAACCAGAATAAAAAAGATACTTTGTGAACACAGCCCAGGCATGTGATCAAAGTTAAAGTGGGGAAGGTTTCCAACCGCCAGAAGATGTTCTGTTTCTGTCCAGCAGGGGGCAGCAGAGGAGCAGCTCTGCTGAATCACTTCCTGTGATTCAGTGAAACTAAACAGACTGAAAGAGACTTGATGGGAGGAGCAGAGTCTGACTGGACAGTGGAGATATTCCTGCTTCTGCATTGAACTCTTTTGAGAATGAAAATAAAATAAAACGAGGATAAAATCAATAAAAAAAACATGTTTTATTCCATATATTTGAGTCTCTTTCTATGTTTTAAATGTAAAGGGAGGAGCAACACTGAGCCAACAGATGAAAACGGCATTTCTACAGAAATGAAAGTGAAAGTTTGTCAAAGTGATTCCTGAGTTGCTGTGGAGGAAAACGTCCCGTTTCCTTCTGAAGACAAATTTAGTTTATGTTTCTCTTCTGGTCCTGGTGAGTGCAGCAGAAAACTGCTTTACTGTCTTTCTACAAACAGCAAACAGGAAGTTTGAGCCTTTTCATCTGGACTCAGATCATCTGAAGGGAAGAGGAAAAACTTCAGGATCACGAAGAAACTAACATTTCACAACTTTACACTCATTGTTTTACCTGAAGTTTTCCCTGATCTGTCCTCAGATTCAGACATGTCTTCTGGCAGCAGCCGGCGGTCTGAGGATCAGTTTCTGTGCTCCATCTGTCTGGATGTGTTCACTGATCCAGTCAGCACACCATGTGGACACAACTTCTGCAAGACCTGCATCACTCAGCACTGGGACAGAGATGTTGGATGTCAGTGTCCTTTATGTAAGAAGGAGTTCAAGACGAGACCTGAGCTGGAAGTCAACACCTTCATCAAAGAGATGGTTGATCAGTTCAGACGTGAAGCTCAGCAGGAAGCCAGCAGCAGCTCAGAGCAACAAGCTGCCAAGCCAGGAGAAGTTCCCTGTGACGTCTGCACTGGACCCAAACTGAAGGCCCTGAAGTCCTGCATGGTGTGTCTGACCTCCTACTGCCAGACTCACCTGGAGCCTCACCTGACCGCTCCACGTCTGAAGAAACATCAGCTGATGGAGCCGGTGGAGAACCTGGAGGACAGGATGTGTCTGCAGCACGATAAACCTCTGGAGCTGTTCTGTAGGAACGACCAGACATGCGTCTGCTTGGTCTGTCCTGTTTTAGACCACAAGAACCACGAGCTGGTTCCTCTGAGAGAAGAATCTGAAGGAAAGAAGGCAGAGCTGAGGAAGATGGAGGCTGAAGTTCAGGAGATGATCCAGGAGAGACGACTGAAGATCCAGGAGATCAGAGAGTCGGTGAAGATCAGTAAAGATGCTGCAAACAGAGAGAAAGCAGAAGGTGTTCAGGTCTTCACGGCTCTGATAGAGTCTGCTGAGAGAGGCCTGAAGGAGCTCCTCAAGGAGATCCAAGACAAACAGGAAACTACAGAGAAACAGGCTGAAGACTTCATCAGAGATCTGGAACAGGAGATCTCTGAGCTGAAGAAGAGGAGCTCTGAGGTCAAGCAGCTCTCACAGGATGAAGATCACCTCCACCTCCTCCAAAGATTCTCCTCCCTGAAAGATGCTCCACCCACCAAGACCTGGACAGAGGTCAGAGTTCATCCACCATTATATGAGGAGACTGTGGTGAGAGCTCTGGCTCTGTTTGAGCAGAATAAGGAGAAGATATTGGAGATGAAGAGGATCCAGCAGTTTGCAGTGGATGTGACTCTGGATCCTGATACGGCTCATCCTAACCTCATCCTGTCTGATGATGGAAAACAAGTGAAACATGAAGATGTGAAGAAGAAACTTTCAGACAATCCAGAGAGATTTTCTAAGTGTGTTTCTGTTTTAGGACAGCAGAGTTTCTCTTCAGGCAGATTTTACTTTGAGGTTCAAGTTAAAGGAAAGACTGACTGGACTTTAGGAGTGGTTAGAGAGTCTGTTGACAGGAAAGGAAAAATCAACCTCAGTCCTCAGAACGGTTTCTGGGCTGTTGGGTTGAGAAATGGATATGAGTACTTAGCTTTTGTTGGATCTCTAATCCGTCTCCATCTCCATCCTGGTCCTCAGAAGGTGGGGGTGTTTGTGGATTATGAGGAGGGTCTGGTCTCCTTCTATGATGTAGATGCTGCAGCTCTGATCTACTCCTTTACTGGCTGCTGCTTCAAGGAGAAACTCCACCCATACTTTGGTCCTGGCCTTAATGATGGTGGTAAAAACTCTGCTCCTCTGATCATCTGTCCTGTTGACCAGGCTGATGATGAAGAAGATGATGATGGATGAAAATGTCTAATCTCAGTGACTGCAGATGAAGTCACAGTTCAGTTCACTGCTGGATTATTTGCTGCAGTTTTTCTTCTTCTTTGTTTCTGATTGAGCATAAAGTCAAATCAAAATGTTTTCAGTTTATTTCATTGTTCTACTGATTGTTTCCTTTGTTTTATTAAGTTTCAACATGTAGATCAAATTAAAACTGATTATATTTCTAATAATGGGAACAAAACATTCAAAGTCTGTTTCTCCCAGTTTTGGTTCCTGTTGGTTTTATCTGAACTTTTAATAATAAGTGAAAACGTAACGTGACGGACGCTTGATGAATAAAAATGTAAAACTGTGGAATTGACTGTTGTATTTATTTTTCATGTTAAAGGTTTTAATATCTATCTTTAAAGTTTTATTACAGAAAGAATATGAATCCCACAAGTTTATAATAATTAAAATAGAGCAGAAACTAAAGATTAATATCCGGTGCCCATATTCTCAGTGTCCTGGAAATAAAAGTAGCTCCTTGTGAAAATCTAAGAATTTCTGGATTTCTTGTATTTTTCCCAGAATTTTTCTTGGTCAGATAAAAGTTACTCACAGAACATCTCAGGCCTTCAGAGCTGCTGATCTGACAAAACGTTAGAAATAATGACAACGAACTTTAATGAGCCAAAGACGAATGAGACCCCTAACCGTTTGTGGATGGAGGAAAGGCAGAAAGGAGAGATATTCTTTAAAACGACGGAGCTCTGCAAGCAGCAGGTTCTGCTTCCTGATGCTGTGGAGCAGTTAGCTTCAGTTTCATCGTCCTGACCCATTTCTGCCTCCAGGCTGGATGAGGCTGGATGAGGATGGATGAGGCTGGATGAGGATGGATGAGGCTGGATGAGGATGGATAAGGCTGGATGAGGATGGATGAGGCTGGATGAGGATGGATAAGGCTGGATGAGGATGGATGAGGATGGATAAGGCTGGATGAGGATGGATGAGGTTGGATGAGGCTGGATGAGGATGGATGAGGATGGATAAGGCTGGATGAGGATGGATGAGGCTGGATGAGGCTGGATGAGGATGGATGAGGCTGGATGAGGATGGATGAGGCTGGATGAGGCTGGATGAGGATGGAAAAGGCTGGATGAGGATGGATGAGGCTGGATGAGGATGGATAAGGCTGGATGAGGATGGATGAGGCTGGATGAGGATGGATAAGGCTGGATGAGGATGGATGAGGATGGATGAGGCTGGACGAGGCTGGATGAGGATGGATGAGGCTGGATGAGGCTGGATGAGGATGGATAAGGCTGGATGAGGATGCGGTGCTGATTGGTCCAGGTGTTTCTGGCGGATCCTGGTGGTTCTACCAGCAGAACGTGAATCAGATCCTTTAGTGTCAGCAGAGAACCAAACAAACTCAAGCTAAGTGGTTAGTTGATGCATTAATCTCGGTGAAAGCCGCTGATCACCAGCTGCATCATCTCTCCCTTTATTTACAAATTATGTCCACTGAATTTTACTAATTAACATTTTTAGTAAAACCACGGAGGATTTCCCTCCATCGTTGGACTTGGCAGGTTTCCTGGGGGAAACTCAACTTTAGTAACTCAGTTTTTCAATATAAACTTTTCAAATATTTAAAGGTTTTATATATATAGATTTTTGAAACAGACTAAAGTTTCTGCAGTTACATCATTAAAATAACGTTTGTGCACAAACAAGATGTCTGTTGTTAAAACCTGCTTGGAGGAAGGAGACCGATGGCGGGAAAATAAACGTCAATCCACTGAACCAGACTGGACTGGACCGGACCGAACCAGACTGGACTGGACCGGACCAAACTGGACCGAACCAGACTTGACCGGACCAGACTGGACCGAACCAGACTGGACCGGACCAGACTGGACCGAACCAGACTGGACCGGACCAGACTGGACCGAACCAGACTGGACTTGACCGGACCAGACTGGACTGAACCAGACTGGACCGGACCAGACTGGACCGAACCAGACTGGACCGGACCAGACTGGACCGAACCAGACTGGACCGAACCAGACTGGACTGGACCAGACTGGACCGGACCAGACTGGACCGGTCCAGACTGGACCGGACCAGACTGGACCGGTCCAGACTGGACCGGACCGCACCAAACTGGACCGGACCAAACTGGACTGAACCAGACTGGACCGGACCAGACTGGACTAAACCAGACTGGACCGGACCAAACTGGACTGAACCAGACTGGACCGAACCAGACTGGACTAAACCAGACTGGACCGGACCAAACTGGACTGAACCAGACTGGACTGAACCAGACTGGACCAGACTGGACCGGACCAGACTGGACTGAACCAGACTGGACCAGACTGGACCGGACCAGACTGGACTGAACCAGACTGGACCAGACTGGACCGGACCAGACTGGACCGGTCCAAGTCCAGCTGGACATGAGCAGAAACAGAAGCTGCTCCTGAACAAACATGGACTCTGACAGGACAGAGATGCTTTCAGACAGTTTTATTCTCAACATGGGACAGCAGACAGGTGTGACCTTTGACCCTGGTCCTTCAGAGGTCTGTTCAGTAGATCAGCAACGGGACGAGAACAAGGAGGAATAAATTAAAACCCACAACAACTCGTCAGGTAAAAAACTAAATTCAGTCAGAAACATTAAATCAGGAAAAGAAAAAAATCAAAGCTTCAAACTTGACAACAAAAACTAGAAGCTTCAAAATAAAAACCATAAAAAAGTCGGTTAGAAAACGTTCAGATTGTGTTTTTGGTTCGTTTCTTTCTCACTGTGCTTCTGTGGCGCTGCAAACGAACCTCCAAACACACATCCACACACACACACACACACACACACACACACACACACACACACACACACACACACACACACTCTCTCTGTACAACAATCAGCTCAGCCTTCAGTATTTACACCAGAAATCGGTTCTGTCTCTTTAAACGTCCACAGCGTGTCACAGAGAGGTGGGCGGAGTCAATCGCATGCTCCGCCTCTGGATCCGCGTGGGCCAATCAGCAGCTGCTGTTCTTGAACTCTCCGTTCTCAGTGATGGACAGCTTGGTGGGGTTGCTCGGCGACAGGCCGTTGCGGACGCTGGGCGCGCTGTAACGCTCCTTCACCTGCGTCAGCGCCGCCATCAGCCGAGAGTTCGCCGCGTCCAGGGAGTCGATCCGCTTCTCCTGATTGGACAGAGACAGGAAGGGGAGGGGCTCGAAGTCAGACTCACACTGGTGACTTTCAGAATAAAGGTTTGTGGGGGGCTGATAATAAATGCTATCGGGTTAAAACCACCCAGTCCGTCTCAGAGAAGAAAGAACCAAGCTAAGACTCAACAGGTTCCGTTTCCACCAGGTTTTAAAGGTTAATGCTTTAAATGTTTTGTCAACTTAAAACTTTAGCTCAGAACCTTTTAAACCCTCAGTAACAATAACTGGAGGACCAACGCAGTGGTTCTGACCCGACAGCAGCAGCTAGAAGGCAGCAGCCAAATAAAACTAGAAGCTGAAACATGACATGAAGGTTTCCTCCACGCTGCCGCCGCCTCGCCGCGACCTGAGGAGGAGAAGCTCTGGTGGGTCAGGGGCCAGGGGTCAAGGGTCAGGGGGTCAGCAGCCAAACCGAAAACAAACACAAGCCAACACGCCTGCATCACGGAGAACCTGCTGCAAACACAGGATGGAAAACAGGAAGGTTCTAGAGCCAGGAACAGAAAAGAACCACTTCACTGATACAAGGTTCTGAGAGACGGTTCTGAGAGACGGTTCTGATACAAGGTTCTGATAGACGGTTCTGAGAGACGGTTCTGATACAAGGTTCTGAGAGACGGTTCTGAGAGACGGTTCTGATAGACGGTTCTGATAGACGGTTCTGATACAAGGTTCTGATAGACGGTTCTGAGAGACGGTTCTGATAGACGGTTCTGATACAAGGTTCTGATACAAGGTTCTGATAGACGGTTCTGATAGACGGTTCTGAGAGACGGTTCTGATAGACGGTTCTGATACAAGGTTCTGATAGACGGTTCTGATACAAGGTTCTGATAGACGGTTCTGATAGACGGTTCTGATAGACGGTTCTGATAGACGGTTCTGATAGACGGTTCTGATAGAAGGTTCTGATAGAAGGTTCTGATAAGAGCCCAGGCTGAAACATTAAAGGGTTTTAACAGAAGGTGAATTAAACTATAATTGATGACAGTTTGATGTTAAACTGACTTTAAATATGTTTGTAATAAAGAATAAAGAAGAATTTCAGTTCTGGCCAAATCAAGATATTATCTGAACAGGAATCCACAATATCAGTCATTGTTTCAGACATATCTAAGTTCTGTGCAATATGAATAAATCGACATTAGTTGGAGCCTATTAAGAATTAGATAAATTAATTTTTTGCTAAATTATTAAGGTTCTGTGAATAATGATGTGTTGTTTGTTCCTCTGGTTCAGCTGATCGTTTGCTGAAGGAGTGAAAGTTTTTCATTTTTTGTATGAAATCAACCTGGAGAGTATTTCTGTTATTTATAAATAAGATAATAGATAAAACTCTTTTTGAAAGCAGAAAACTGATTTTTATTTTGAGTCAAAAACCTTCAGAGAAAAAAACTCAAGATTTTGGATCTTTGGACGTTTTTAGGATGAGAAAAACAACCAGAATAATCTCATCACCGACGGAAACGAGAAGTCAGAGTCAAACATGATGAGAGTTTTCTGACACACAAATCCTTTATAATTTATTAAAACTGCAGCGAATATGAAATATCAAACTGTCCTATTTATGTATAAGATCTGTTATAATCTGTTAATCTGTTATAATCTGTTAATCTGTTATAATCTGTTAATCTGTTCCATGAACATCTACAGGGGAACTAAAGAGGAAACTGAGCTTCAAAATACAAATAATCTGAACTATGAGATGATTTTATGGAGTCAAACAACGAAACTGAATATGGAACTAAATCAATGTCCAAACATCAAAAATAAATACGAAGCTCATACTTGGTACAGGAAACATCAGAGTCAGGGTGTTATGTAACAATCATCTTTATTATTATTATTGTTATTGTTATTATTGTTATTATTATTATTGTTGTTATTATTATTGTTATTATTATTATTGTTATTATTATTATTGTTATTATTATTATCATCTGAACTTTTTCTTGTCATGACAGTTTGTAACCATCTTGTCTCTGTAATATAATTTATAATGTTTTATGGTTTTATTTGCCATGTTTGATGATTGTTGAGTCAGCAGGTGATTTATGTCATTAAATTGAGAAAATGGTTAAAAGGATGAAATAAACTTATTCCTACTTAAAATAATATAAAAAAGAAAAAAAAGAAAAACTTTTGTACTTGGTTATGAATGAACATGTTTCCTCTGGTGGTTTGAAGGTTTGAAATGAATGAATAAATAAATGAATGAATGAATAAATGAATGAATAAATGAATGAATAAATGAATGAATAAACAAATGAATGAATAAATGAATGAATGAATAAATGAATAAATGAATGAATAAACGAATGAATGAATGAATAAATGAATGAATGAATGAATGAATGAAAGTCATCTGAAGGAGGTTTGTTGCTGAACTTCAGAGGCTTTAAATAATTAAATATATTACTTAATGTGAGATTTTTCTACAGGAAACTGTAACTATTAATTATCATATTTATGACGACCCAACAGATTTCATCTTCCTGGTTGCCATGGTGATTCCCTCCTTTTCTGAATCCCGCAGCATGACTGAGAAACTATCAGCTCGATTCTCCAAGTTGTGTTTTTCTGTCTGCAGTGAGACTGGAGGAGATCCGACAGAACCTGATGGACCAAAACCGGACCAAAGTTCTGCAGGTCCGGGTTCCTCCGACTCTGGAGGACTCTGGTTAAATCTGGTTCACATTTACTGGAAACACCAGAAGAAGAAGAAACAACCAATCAATGAGCTTCAGTCATTTAGAGAGAATTAACCAGAAACATTTTAAATCTCATTAATTAGTTAAAATCATGAGGTCAAAGTCAGTTTGTTCTGCAGCTGCTGCTCCGGAGTGACGCTCAGGTTTACTGGTTTATTCCCAGAGTTCCCAGCAGGAAAACCAGCAACAGTCAGTGTTCTGACTGGGAAAGTCACAGTTCAGCCTGCGACCATCACTCAGTCACCTGAACTCATAAATAAGAGAAATACCAGGTCACAGGCAGAAATGGGCCTGTAACCAGGTCTGGTGACAGACCAGTAACAGACCAGTTAAACACCAGTTACAGAACATGAATCCCAGCATGAGCCTCCTCTGAGCTCTCTGATTGGCTGGCTGCGATCAGGAGGCGTGTTGGCGTTAAGTTGTGAACGTGTGAAATCAAAACCAGTAAAAACAGAAACGGCGTGGCGGAGGTGCAGGTGGAGGTGGAGGGGGCGGAGCTACAGTTACTTGCCTGGTTGGTTTATTTCACTTCGGTTACTGACCTGAAATCAGTGAAAAGACGTGAGAAGAAACCTAAACGCCACCTGCTGGTCATGTGATGCAGCAGCTGCTTCATGACCTGACTGGCTTCAGCACCTGGTGATGATGATGATGATGATGGTGTTTCTGTACCTGAGCGTCGATGATCTTCTGCTTGGCTTCGATCACCGCCTGCATCTCTGCGTGGTCCCTCTTCAGCTCCTCCTCCACCGCCATCAGCCTGCAGGAACGCATCATGACGCTGCGCACTGCTTCTCATCCAGGTGTGCTGCTCAGGTGAGGCTTTACCTGCAGATGATGCTCTTCATCTGGGAGTCCTTCTCCTCCTGCTGCCTCCGCAGACGCTCCTCGCTGTCCTCCAGGCGGTTCTTATATTCCAGCAGGAGCTTCTGCATCTGCTGCTCCTGAGCCAGCAGCCGCCGCTCGTACTCCTCCAGACGGCGACCCGACACGCGCAGACGCTCCTTCAGCCGGGAGATCTCCAGCTCGTACTGCAGACCAGTTACAGACCAGTTACAGACCAGTTACACACTAGTCACAGACCAGTATCAGACCAGTTACCTTCTCCGTGTTCCGGCCTTCCTCCCTGCTCCGCTCTCCTCCCTCCTCCTCCTCATACTGGCCGTTGTTCAGGACCCACGCCGCCGTTCTCTCCACCGGAGACATGGCCGCCGCCTCCACTGGCGCTCCCACCTGGATACAGACGGTGACATCATCACAGGCTGTGGAGGTTCCTCCCTCGTTTCCCCAGTGTTATTTATTTCAATGTTTTCATACAATCCATTTATAATTTCACTCTTTTTGTGTTTATTGCATGAGGTTGTTTACTATTATGGGTGCACACATTTAGTAAACTCCTTTTGTTTCTTTGAATCATGAACTATTTTGTTTTGCTGAGTTTGAAGGAAGGTTGAAAGGCAAACCAGGAAGTGGAACAAACCATCAGGCTGCTGGAAACAGGGGACTTGATGTTAAAGGACCTGCCTCTCTCTCTATTAATATCATAACTCCTTAAACAATTTTGGTGTTAGGTTGTTTTGTTTTTATAGTTGTTTTGTAGTCAAAATGTGTTGGTTTGAATTACTTATTTATGTTTATGCATTGTCTGTCTTTGTCTCATCTCCTTTGTGTATAAATTCATGTGTTCATCGTGAGGCCAGTTTTTGGTTTGTTGTCCTGAGCTAGGTCTGCCTTAGTTGATTTCTTTTGGGCCCATTTTGTTATATTTTTTAGATTTGCTGTTGAAAGGCTTTTGTTAAGAATTTTTGAAAAATAAATAGAAAATATTTTTTCATATATGCCTTTGTCCTTGAACCTTACTGGTCGGACCGTAACACAGGCCCTCAGCCAATCAGAGGGCAGTAATGTAATGTAGTTACTTTATCCAGGTGAACAGAAACTAAACTGAAGTTATTATTTTTGCAGCTAAAGAGGAACGAACTGGAGCTTCAGTTGCTACAGCTGGAAACTAGAGATCAGGTTGAACCTGGGAGTAGTGGTGACCTTTGACCTGAACCTTCAGAGCCACATAAAGACAGTTACATAGTTGGCCTTCCACCACCAGAACATTTCCGGGATTAAACCTCCCGCAGTCTTAAGAGATGGGGTTGCAATGACCCTGCGTGCTTTTATGAGGATTGTTTAGTGTGGTTGTGGGAACTGACGGTCTGACGGAGCCTCCACCTCGCAGCTGTCAGACCGTCACATCTGCCGCACTCCTGAGTGTCGTACTGCCTAATATCAAAGCCTTGCTGGAAAGTGCTGCTCAGATAAAGGTGACTGCGTACCTGAGGCGACTGCTTGGCGGCGCTCCTGGAGGGCGGAGTCAGGTTCTCCATGGCGCTGGTGGACGGCTGGCGGGTGGAGGGCGTCGGCTCGGTGTTGGCGCTGCTGCTGCTTCGCAGCGAAGCGCTCTGAGGCTGAGAGCGCGGCGTCCTGGCCCCGCCCCCTCCGCGGCTCTGCTGTTCGACCTTGACGATGTGGGCGGTGCCCGCCGTGGCAGTCTGGCGGGGGATGGCGACAGCGGTGGCGGCGCCCAGCGGCAGGTCGGGCGGCGGGTGGCGGCGTGGGGTGGAGCACTCTTCGCTCTGGGTGCTCCGCCTGCTGCCGACCTCGTCCAGGCTGCTGTTGGACGCCACGCGACCTTTGCCCCCCACCTGGCTGCCGAAGTCGTCCGAGTTGCTGTGGCTGTTGTGCGAGCTCTCGGTGCTCAGGTTGTCGGAGCTGGAGTCGTGCAGGGAGTGGGCGGAGCGAGTGGACAGGCTGTGGGCGGCGTTGCTCAGGTGGTAGACGGGATTCTGGAAGGACAGCGGCTGCAGGCTGCGCTGCTGGCCGAGCGACGGCGGCAGCGGACGTCTCACCTGCGGCGCGCTCTGCGGCTGGCCGTCTCTGGGCGGGGCTTTGGATTGGTGCGTCGCCGGCTGAGGGGTCACCGGATTGGAGTGGGGGTAAGTCACTGGGGGCGGGGCGTGGCCTACAGAGGCCTGAGAGCCTACCCTGCTGAGGCGGGGAGGGGCCTCGTGGGGCGCTGGGGGCCCTTTGGGGTCATGAAGGCTCTGAGAGTCCTGGAGGTCCACCAGAGAGACGCTGCGGCCGTTGGGCAGCGGGCCGTCCCGCTCCTCCTGATCCGAGAAGCCGGTGTGGGCAGAGGGATGCTGCTGAGCCAGCAGGGGGCGCTGGCTGCGACCGTAAGCCTCGGCCTGCTCACCGACCGAAGACTGAAGGCTGCGGCTGCAGGAAGTGACACAAACACAGACATTAGAGACAGAACGCAGCTTCTTCCTGTCTCTAATAATTGCTGGGTTTTATAATAAATTTTATTCATAATTCTGCAGAAGGAATCTTTGGATTATAGTTTCCACAAAATGGCCGTGGACAGAGTGGCTGCCATTCCTCTGACAGCATGGCAGCAAGGGCCTAGTTCAAGTCCAGAGCCAAGAGGAGGAGCTTCACCGCAGCCTGAAGCCAACCAGAGCTAAACATTAGCCCAACCGCAAGCTAGCATGTTGTAACCAGACACGGCTGAGCAGCTAACTGGAGCGTTGCCGGACCAAGCTAACCGGAGCGTTGCCGGACCAAGCTAACCGGAGCGTTGCCGGACCAAGCTAACCGGAGCGTTGCCGGACCAAGCTAACCGGAGCGTTGCCGGACCAAGCTAACCGGAGCGTTGCCGTAGTGTCCAGGACCAGAGAGCTGAGGAGGCTGCAGCCGGTGAACCAGTGCAAGATCCTCTGATCACTTAGATAAGAGATCTACGTGATCAGAGGATCACTTCCCTCATTCGCTGGAACGTCCCTGATCCAGCGATCAGGTCAGAGGTTTTCTGACACATTTCAATATGTCTGACTGTGTTGTTGAGTTCTGCAGGTTTCTAAACCTTCAAACCGCAGATAAAGATTTCTGTCTTCCTGTTTTGAGGAACGTTGTTCACATTAATGTTACACCAAACGTAACTTCACTTCCTGTCTAACTGAGTAACCTGGTTATCTGGTTTCTGATTGGTTACCTGTCGGCGGGGTCCTCAAAGATGCGCTGCAGTCCTGACGACACGCTGCCGCTGGCGTTGTGGGCGGGGCTGTTGTCCTGGAAACGCCTCAGCTGCTGCTGGACGGGTGTGGGCGCCGACAGACAGCGGGAGATGTCTCCCAGAATCCTCGGCAGCGGGCCCAGCTTAGCTACGGTGGCCTGCAGGAATGAATTTTCACCCTGCGGTCGCCGTTTGGTGGTGTGTTTGAGTGCAGACGGACGGAGGGGGAGCGTCGGGTGGAGGCGGGAAAAGCAAAAGATGGAGGCAGGAAGTGAACAGAAAGAGGAAAACGGGAGGGAAGAAAACATGAGGAAAACGTCATGGAAACCAAAACGAACTGGAACATCATGCTTCTACTGAACAGAACCAGAACACAGCAGAGCCATGCTGAGAGCGCCTCCTACAGGTGAGACGGGTGAGGGGGTGAGCACAGCAGGGCTGGTGGGGGCGGGGCATGCTGTGATGGTCGCTCCGGCGGCGTTAATCAGGTTATATGAAGTCCAGACAAACACACCAATAATCAATAATCACACAATGATTAATTAGTTTAGCTGAAGATAAATCCTGTTTCATTTGGTCTCAGTGATGAATCAGTTTGACCTGCAGTTTATTAAAACACTTTTCATTTCCTGGAAATCATTTCTATAGATATAAAATAGATCTGATCTGTTCATGAATAAAAACCTGCTTTGTTTCTGAACAGTTTTAGAATAAAACTGTTTTAATCATAAAATCACCTGAAAATAAAGATTTTTTTACAACAGCATCCAGTTTAAAGGTTTCAAATCATTCTTTGATGTTTGTGTTTCCAGTTTAACTGAAATATTTAAACCTGTTGAGATTCATCTGCAGATGGTTTTTATCTGGAAGCAGTTCATTCGTTTCTGTGAAACTGAACGGATTCAGATTCATTTCAACCTGACCGACTTTAAAGATCGGAGCATTTCTGCAGAAAACGTCTGACCAATCACACGCCACGGAGGAACCGCTGGACCCGGCCCGTTGCCATGACGACCACCGTTTAAAACTACCATCATGACGTTTTGTCACATTGTGGGACGAAATAAATCCAGGATTTTTGTACAATAACTAAACAAATGTGAGACCTGAGGAGAGACAGTTCCAGAATCCAAACGGATCCAAGATATAATATTTTTATGTGGTGGACATATTTAATCCACAGGGATTACTGGTTTTCTGTTGTCCATTTGGACCAGATTATTTTCCTTGATCAGAGAATAATAGTTTCTCTAGGATGTAAATATCCTGTTTGATTCTGATTCATTCATCAGCAGGTTTTAATCACTGAAGGTCTTTCTGGTGATTTGATGTTCCAGGGTCCAGTTTTCACTCAGAACTTCATGTTTACTGGGTCCAAAGTAACGATGACCACAGTTTAATCACCGGACAACCCAGAAAACACGACTGCAGTTACTGAATCATGACTGGGCTTAAGGGCCCCATAAGGCCCATCAGGTCCTAAACAGGAACACACACACACACACACACACACACCTTGTCGAGCTGGGAGACGACCTCCCACAGCAGGGCGTGCAGCACCGACAGCTCGCGGCCCAGGTCGATGTAGCCCTCGAAGCCCGGCGTGTTGGACAGAGTCTCTGGGTTGGAGATCTCCGACAGGAAACGCATCATCCCAGCCCACTCGTGCTCCAGGAAGTCGTTCATGAAGGCCATGTACTCCTCCTTGTTCCCGAACCTGCTGAGGAGGCTGGCGTCAGTCCGAGGAGAGACGGGCCGGACCCGACGGATCGGCTGCAGACTCACTTGGTGAAGTTGGCGAGGTTCTGGATGACCTTGGCGATGAGCGTGAGCGTCCTGGAGGTCCGGTCGTCGGGATACTCCTGCATCAGGTTGAAGAGCGACGGCGACATGATGGCGGGACACAGGAAGCGCAGGAAGAGCGAGGCGCTGATCAGACGCTTGCTGATGTCATGAGGATGGCCGCGCGCCACGCACTGCTGCTTCCACGACGCAAACACTTCCTTCAGCTCCCGAGGGAAAACGCTGCAACACAACGGGACGGAACCGAGCGGGTCACAGGGAGCCCACAGAGGTTCTACTGGGTCTTACTGGTTCTACTGGGTCTGCTGGTTCTACTGGTCCTACTGGGTCTGCTGGTCCTACTGGGTCTGCTGGTTCTACTGGGTCTGCTGGTTCTACTGGTCTTACTGGGTCTGCTGGTTCTACTGGGTCTGCTGGTTCTACTGGGTCTGCTGGTTCTACTGGGTCTGCTGGTCCTACTGGGTCTGCTGGTTCTACTGGTCTTACTGGGTCTGCTGGTTCTACTGGGTCTGCTGGTTCTACTGGTCTTACTGGGTCTGCTGGTTCTGGTCCAACTCACCACTGCAGTACTGAATCCAATATTAAAACCAAAAAAACACAACAACCAACTACGGCTGTAAATAATAATTATTTTAGTTATTAATGACTGAAATGCCACATTCTGCTGATTTATAAAACGTAGAAACATTAAATTGAAACGATTCCTCCAATGATTCCAGTTCCTCCATTATTAAAATTCCTCCAGGAAAATTGTGTTAATTTATGTTTTATTATTTAGCGCACCGTGTTCCAGCCGGAACATTATTTGTGCTGCGCGGATCTCTGACTTCCTCCTCTAGTTGTTGGCAGCATAACGTCCAATGTTCAAGTTCGGCCTGGGAGGATTTTATTGATTAGTGATAACGTCCGGGTTTTCATGGTTTATGGGAACCAATAAGCATCTTTAAAATGACTGGCGCCATGCCTGGAGTACGGCAGCCTGTCTCCTCCGGGAGCTGCTGGTTCAGAGCTGCAGGTATTAATACAGGTGAGCTGATAGACTGAACACGGCGGGCGGCTGAGTAGCTGATGGTAACAGTTTAAGTGCAGCTTTACAGACGAACCGCACAATAAATTTCATATCATCCTGGTCTGAACAAACGGCTGGCGGAGCGTCGTGGCGGTTCATGGCTGTAGACGAGTTTCTGAGTGTGACGAACGAAGGTGGGGTAAAAATCTCTTATTGCTGCCCCAGTTCTTACGTTCTGGTCTGAGTCAGAGTTCATCCATTAAACATGAACATAAAGATGAATACAGAAACCAAAAGCTGGAGCATAAACATTTTTTATAAGCGTATCTGTGAGCCTCTTTATTATTAAACTGGATATAATTTCAGATTCTTGTATAACTTTTCTACAGGTTAACTTAGAAAGTGAGATATTATTGTTACAGGTTAGTTTTCTAAACTACAGAAAATTAACTGTTAGAGAAACTAAAAATGAAAAACTGGATTGATGTTGATGTCTGATAGTAACACTGGTGTTGTGCCAGATTTACCAATATTTTATTCATTTATTTTATCCGATTAGTTGATTAATAGTAAAAATAATCGATAGATTATTCGATTACAACAGTCCTACATTAAATAAATAAATAGATTTTAACAGAAGCAGGAGAAACTAAAACTGAACAAATAATTTGTTCAGTTTTAGTTTCATTATTTCATTATTGCTGCGAGTTAATTATTGTTTTTATTCTTCCAGCAGATGGAGCCACTATAACCACTAATCAATGGCGAGAATTTCAATAATCGATTAGTCATGAGTCAGTTTCAGCCTTAATCCAGCATCTGTTCCAGAACCTTTACAACCTCCAGAACCTTTACAACCTCCAGAACCTTTACAACCTCCAGAACCTTTACAACCTCTAGAGTCTCTAGAGCCTCCAGAACCTTTAGAGCCTCCGGAACCTCCAGAACCTCTAGAGTCTCTAGAGCCTCCAGAACCTCCAGAACCCGCGGGTCGGCGCCGGCTCACCAGTAGGAGTTGATGATCTTGCAGAAGGCGAGCTCGCAGCACATCTTCAGGTTGCTCTGATGGTCCGACAGGTCGCTGCCGGAACATCGGCTCGGGTCCACCTCGCAGTTCTCGTCCGACTCGTACAGAGCCTTGATGAACTCCCCTGGGGAAACACAGAACCCGTCAGAACCGGCCCGATCCAGACCAGCAGAACCTTCTGACTGATTCTACTTCTGGAGGAGCGGCGATGCGTTCACCGTCAGCACAGAAGCTGGGATTTTACAACTTTAACGGGTCGCCCAGTGAGCCGGAACCGACCCGACCCGACCCACCGGGAGGGTTAATATTTAATAACCGCAGCTGAAAATAAAACAGGAGCGCCGAGCCGCTGCAGCATTCAAGCCCAGCAGAACCGACCTGAAGCCAGCGGGTCCAGAAATAGATTTAAAGTTTGTGACAGAAACGCAGGAGGAGAAATTTTATCTCCTTCTGAAACGTTAACGAGCCGCAGGGGAGGAAGAGGAGGAGGAGCTGCTTCATCGTTCAGAGAGAAACAGACCAGAACATCCGACAAGGAAAGGTCGTTAAGAAGTCGGTGATCGGACCCGGCCGGACTCACCCAAAGCGTCGTGGAGGTACTTCTGGCCCACCAGCTTCAGGTACTCCTCGATGGCCTTGGTGGCCAGCGTGTTCTCCCTGAAGATCAGGACGTCGTGGTCGGCGCAGCGGTCCACCTCTGACATCACCAGGTCGGTCAGGAAGTCCTGAACAGAACATGAAGGTCACTGACCCGATGACCACGACTAGACCTCAGCCTGAGGAACCAGAACCAGACGGGTTCTGAACATCTGAAAGTAGCAGCAGAACCTCAGCGGCTCGAGGCGTTCCTCAGGGATCGGTCCTCAGATCATTAAAGTTCATATCAGAAATAAATCTACAGAAATTCTTAAAATAACAGAAAAGAAAAATTAAAGAGAATTTATTCCATTTAAAAGAGATAAAACTTCAGTAAAGTTAAAACTTTAATTTAAGATTTTAAATGTTTTAAAGAAGTTTTTCTGACTTGCAGAGTTGGTGAATAAATATTTCACTCTGCAGCTTTAAAACTCATTAAATGATTAAAGTTTAACTTCCTCACTAACTGCTTCATCTAGAATCCGCTTCATGTATTCATCACACCACAGGTTTCCAAACCCTGAGCATTTTGGGCTCAGAGGATCAGAACCTGGAAGTTCAGTAAAACTCTAAATGAAACAAACGCAGTGGTCTGGATCCGGGCAGCAGGGGGCGCCACACCTCCAGCCTCAGCTCGGAACAGGAAGACCGAAGTTAAAGGAAGGAAGTGATTCTTCCTACCCAGATGTTTGTCTCCATGTTTATCTGACCTGAGCGGAGCGGAGGCAGAGTGTGGTGCTGGTTCTGACCTTGGCCCGGCCCGTGCTCTGCAGGATGTGCACCAGGGCGCACGCCATCTCCTCCTTGTTGCGGACGCTGATGACGGGTTCCAGAACGGAGCACAGCATGCCGTAGTTGTTGGTGACGAACTCGGCGAACTCCTTGTACTGCTCCATGGGCAGGATGGAGATGGTCTGGAAGCGGGACTTAATCCGGATGGACGGGCCGCCGCCCTTGGCCTTGCTGGCGGTCGGCGTGCTGACCGGGTACCACTTCTCCACGAACTGCCGGCCCGTCACGCCGGCCACCGGGATGTTCACCAGCCCCACGTAGTTGTTCTTGTCCTTCTTCTTCTTCTTGTCGCCGTCGCGGTAGATGTGCACGGTGATGCTGCGCACGGCGGGCAGGCTGCAGAAGTCGAAGTGCTCGCCCCAGAACAGGCTGTCCAACCGGGCCTTGCTGGTGGTCCGGGCGTACAGGACGTCGTCCAGGCACAGCTCGCAGAAGTACCGCTTCTTCGGCGCCAGGTCTTTGGCCTCGATGATCCACAGCCGCAGCAGGTTCTCCGCCCGCCTGCAGTTGTCCTGGAAACGAGCAAGAACCCGTTCAAACAGCATCGACAGAACCAGAACTTTACGGAAGGTTCTGAACCAGACCCGACGGGTACAACCAACCAGAACCAACCAGAACCAGGGCTGGGCGATGCAGCCAATAATTATTCTATTTCAGACCAGATCTGATTTCTAGTTTTCATAAAGTGGATTTTATTTCAATCTCTGGTGGGAATTATTAATTATGAGAATAAAATCTGAATATTAAATCTACAAAATCTCAGCATGTTTCTGATCTACTTTCTATCTTACAGCATCTGAAACAAAACAAGATTAGCTGACAGCACAGGAGATTATTTTAGATTAAAATAATTAAAATACGAGTTATTAGAGAAATAATCTGCCAGGGAGCAAAACATTAAAACCTAATCTGAGGAAAATGAGACGTTTATTTCAAATCTACTAAAATATTTAGACTAGAAAGTCGACCAACAATATTTGGTAAGATTTTAATGATCAATAATCTTGTGGAGTTAAAATTATCTGATTCTTTAATCAAATGTTTCAAAGTCCTGCTGATAATAATAATGATTTAATATTTAATAAAAGATAAAAATGTTTATCTGTAAAACTTTTATTTCACAAGTCGCTCCAGATTTATGTTTGATTTGGTTGTTTTTCATGTTTAATGTTATTTTAATAAATATTCCAATAAATGAAACATAAATAAAATAAATTCTCCTGAAATCACGACTTTATTCTGGTAATGAATGTTTTAGGAAGCCTGGCTGTAACTCTGCGCTCCGGTTCCCCTCAATCCACTTTAAATAACAGAAACTTCTGGTGGAGCCGGTACCGGGTCCAGAGCCGGGTCCAGAGCCGGGTCCAGAACCGGGCCGGGCCTCACCTTGTTGGGCTGGACGGTTCTCCTCAGGTTCTCCATCCACTTGTCGCGCTCCGAGGCCGAGGTGCAGCTGAAGCACTTGCTGCCTCCGGCGTAGGTCACCTGGGGGCGAGAGGGCAGGTGAGCGACCCGACGGGCGGGACCGGGCCGGGACCGGGACGGGACTCACCTCGAAGCAGAACTCCTGGCCCAGGACGCTGCTGTGCAGAGGCTTGATGAACACGTCCTCCTCCATGCTGAGGTCCAGAGCCTCGGCGCTGCTGGGGCTCAGCAAGGACTCATGGGAAACCGCCTCCTTCAGCCGGGGCAGCCCGCGGGCCCTGCAGCAGAACCGGGCCAGAACCAGGACCAGGGGGGAGAGGGTCACAACCGGGTTAATGACGGGCCAGAACCGGGTTAATACAGGCCAGAACCGGGTCAGAACCAGGGAGGATTACTGGGATGGGTTCTGTTTCAGGGCCGGTCCAACAGAACCAGAACCGGTTACAGAATCTTTCCTTCTTCTGGTTTCTGCAGCCGTGTTTCAGCCGGTTCTGGTCCGGTCGGAGGCGATCAGAACCACAGCCAGAACTTCCTGGGTTCTGCTGATCCAACCCGTAGTTCTGGTTGCGGTTCACTGAGACGACACCGGGTTCAGTATCTTACAGCTGAATAAACCTACAACTTGTGATCAGAACCAGAACCAGAACCATCTGCATCATCGATGAGTTCATTCACAAACAGACCTGTGATTCTGGTTCTGGTCGGGTTGTGAGCCGAGCGGTACCTGTCCGGGTCGGCGGGCCGCAGCGACGGCAGTCTGAAGCTGGTGTTCCGGTCCAGTTTGGTCTGGCTCTTGGTTCTCTTGATGGAGCCTTTCAGACGTTTGCTGAAGAAGTTCTGAAAGAGAAGCAAAACCCGGTCAGGCCCAGGCGATGACCTCTGACCCCCAGCTGTCCCAGTTAGGGAATCTTTTCCTCCCACTCAACTTTCCCTGACTCTGAGCCCAGCTGCTTCCGCCAGTCAGAACCGGGTCGCCTGGTTCTGCTGCTGACCAGGTCAGAACTTTCAACCTGCAGCTGGTCCGTCACTAACGAGGCAGAGCGGCCTCGTTTCCTGAGATATCGCTGTCCTCAAACGCATCGTCAGACGCTCGCTGCCAGGAGAACATTAACTTGGAGGACTTGGACCAAAGCTACATGTTCTAATAAAGTAAGACAAGACGTGGACTAGTCTTTTGCCAAGTCCTTCAGATGACCAGGATGTGACCTGTAGCTGAGAAACAGCACAACTAAACTAGGACTTGGTTTTCTAAAGAACGGACTGGGACCTTTAAAAACCGTCCTGATGTGTCTCCAGGATATAAATGTCCTGAAGGACAGACCTGTCCAACTCCAGTCCTGCAGGTCCTGGACGAGTCTCTAGTTCACCTCGACTCGTTTATCTCATTGAGGCGTCTGGAATCAGAGCAACTTCTAAACCAGGCAGATCACCTGGTCCTTAAAGACCCGACTGCTGCAGGAGGACACGGAGGACACGGAGGACATGGGGACACGGAGGACATGGAGGACTCACCGGCACTTTGAAAGGAGAAGAGTTGGGATTGTCGACCGCGAGGTTCTTCTCTGAGCTGCCCAAACCGGAAATGCTCCTCCTCCTCGGAGAACGCTCCGAAGACACTTCTGAGGAGACGGACAGAGAGAGAAAGAAAATTTGTTCATATCAACCAGAGAAGCCTCTTTTTTTCCCTCTTTTTTCCCTCTTTTTTTCCCTCTTTTTTTCCTGTTTTTTGCTGTTTTTCCCACTAATGTCCGACCGTCATCATCTGGACGGACGGACTGCTGTCATTCAGAGACGATGGAGGACAAACAGGACGGGGGACAGATGGACGTTAGATGGCAGCTGGTTCCAGCAGGAAGAGGAACCTCACAGTGGAGCGTTTAGCTCAACGCTCCACCGCTGAAGGAAAACTGCTGCAAACTGACCCAAACCTGCAGGAACTAAACCGGAGACAGACATTGGCTCAGATCTGATTCCGTCCAATCAGCAGCGAGCGCCGTCGTCATGATGTTTACATGCGATGGAGGCTTCCCGCAGCAGGAACGTCGGAGCTGCAGCGAACGCAGCATGCAGCAGCAGCCGGGCTGGAGGACGCTCGCCGCAGCAGGACGTCGCCGCTGCAGCAGCGCCGCAGCAGGAACTTTCATGCACACACACACAGAAGCAGCTGGGGGGGGAGAGCCGCGGCGGCGGTCCCAAACGCGGACGCCGTCGCCGCTCTGCGTCCCAGACACAAAGTTCAGGCAGCATGCTGCAGGAAGTGAGACGGATCGGTCACATGACAGAAACATACCTCGATCGCAGCTGTTCCCCATCATCTGAGGACGACACACACACACACACACACACACACACACAGGGTCAGACGGGATTGGCCGGAGCAGCAGCCGCCTGCCAGCCAATCAGCTCCAGCTGCAAACATCCGTCTGCATCCCATTGACATCCTCCATCCTGCCTCTCCCTCCTCAGCATCCTCACTCAGCAGAAACTCGATCCTCCAGGTTTACCGCATCTAACCAATCAATCTGCAGCTTCCTCCTCTCTCTTCCTCCTCCTCTCTCTCTATCCTCTTTCTTGTCTCTCCTCCTCTTCCTGCTCCTCCTCCTTCTCATCATCATCCTCGTCCTCTCTCTCTTCCTCCTCCTTCTCATCATCATCCTCCTCCTCTCTCCTGTCCTGATGTGGGATGCCGCTCTGGGCGACGCTATCCCAGTGGCTCAGATTCGCCGTTTCCTCTCCCACTGCAGCTCTGAAGCTTCCTGACTGAGCCGGCTCTGGGTCAGAGGTCGTCTGATGGTTTGGTTCCTGAAGGCGGCTCAGCTCTGGGTCAGAGGTCGTCTGATGGTTTGGTTCCTGAAGGCGGCTCAGCTCTGGGTCAGAGGTCGGCTGATCTCAGCTCCAAAGAGCCAGCAGCTCAGCTTGACAACACTCTTCAGTGTGGACGTTCCTGCTGCAGGAAGCTGTCCTTTACGATTTTTAAAACGAAGCCAGAGGAACCAGAGAGAGTCAGGCTGCGACAGAGCGAGAGAGAGCAGGACTTCCCACAGATAACGGGAAGGTTAACCAGCTTTCAGCCTCTGTGTTGGAAAACGCTGCAGCCTGTTTGCTATTTTAGAAAATGTAGTGATGAAGATGTTTTCTGTTTTCTGCCTTTCTTGAACTAAATGATCTGGAGTTTCATGTTTTCCTGTTTTGAGTTTTTGTTGCTGTGAAACTTTCCAACTGGCTAAACGTTAGCATGAAAAACACATCAGGCAACAATTACTGCACAGTGTGATATGAATATTACAAACCCTGATATTGTGATAACTTCCTGCACCAACATGGAGGGCCTTAATGCTAACTGCTAACCGCTAACACAAGGCAGTTTAAATGGGAAACTTGCAGCCATTTGAACTTAGTTAGTAAATCTCTGTTTAACAGCGACTGCTGCCACACACAGTGTGACGTCGCCTCTGGGGAGAATATGAAGAACCTAAAAGTTCCCAATGTCGTTCTGTGACAGGATGACCTTTGACCCAGAGCAGGAGACAGAAGGACGTCATCAGGTGAACAACGTTCCCCACATGTGAATCAGTGTTCACATCCCTGCTGCCATTTGCACATTTACTGTTTTAATGAGAATCATCAGAGATTTTATATAATAATCAGTTTATTATTATTGTTCATTTGGTTTTTTATATATTTAGTTATTTTGTGTGAAGCTGCGTTTCCTGATGCTTCCTGCTGTCGCTTCAACCGGATCAGAACGTTTTAGAAAACTGGGCCAGAACCGAACAGAACCGGACTTCAGCTTCTGTCACCTGAAGGTTTTCTTGTTTCCAGTCGTCTGGGTGACGGCGGTATCGATTGGACCCGGCTCGGCTGACCTTCACAGACTGGGTCAGAGGAACTGGGACAGACTGGAGCCCAGCAGCAGCTCCAGTTTCTGTGTAACCTGCTCCTGTTTCCAGAACCAGCAGGGCCCGTTTGGGTCGAATCCCGTCCTCAGAGCCTGCAGCTCTCGCAAAGATTCACAGGAAAAACGCTGCTCAAGATAAACCAGAGGAAACTCAGAGAGCTGGTCTGAGTCGGCGCCGGGAAGACCCGGAGAGACCCAGAGAGACCCGGAGAGAACCGGGGAGACCCGGTTCTACTGGCAGGATGGCTGCTGGTTCTGAAGAGCTGCTGCTCCGGTTTCACATCCCTGGATCATTATAACTGAAGCGTTTTTCCTGCAGCAGAGTGATGGATGGGAATGGGATCAGGGGATCCACTCCAGAACCAGAACCAGAACCAGAACCAGATGTTTCTGACTGCAGAAAACCCAAAGTACCTGAGCAGATTCTGCAGAACTCTGCATTAAAGCAGGTGAGTTTCAGCAGGAAGCTGTAGATCCTGAATCCTTCCAGAAATATCCCAGAAACAGTTGAATCGGAACCAGAACCGGGTCAGAGCGGGTCAGCAGGTGCAGCAAACATCCTGGGAACCTGTCATTACATTCCCGCCTGCGCTGGAAACAAACAGCCAGAAATAACTCCAGACTCCATCAGGTGGTTTTGGTTTGGGACGGCGCAGGAATGCAGGTCCGAAACCGTCGGGTTCAGCTCTGCCGGTCCAGAACTGCTGCCTTCAGGTCCAACTCAACATGCTGGGACAAATCTCTGCAGCTGAGCAGGAAAACAAGCTGAGGCTGATCCGTTTCTGGTCGTCTTCCTGGGAACGCCCCGGATCATAAAATGAACCGACACGTTTTCAGTTTTCATTCTGGATTCGGGTTCTTCCTGAAAACCCAAACCAACGGAACCAGAACTTCAACCAGGAAAACACACCTGCTGACCGACTCCACCTGTCCGGACCCGGAGAACGTCTGACACATCTGCCTCTGTTCGGATCGAAGCTTCCCACGATGAGAAACTGAACTTTCACCTGTTTACCCTTTGACCCCGGACGTGGGCGGAGCCGCGCTGCAGACGGACTGAAGGTGAGGAGTGATGTCAGCTGGCGGCAGGAATGCTGGGAATGTCTGAGACTCGGAATGTTGGTTCATTCAGGATCTCAGACAGGAAGCAGCAGCTGACCGAAACCTTTGTGTCGTTGGGTGGAGTTCAAACAACAGCAAACCTGAACGCACCTGAACACACCAACACCTGAACACACCTGAACGCACCTGAACACGCCTGAACGCACCTGAACACACCAACACCTGAACGCAAGAACACCTGAACACACCTTAATGCAAGAACACCTGAACACACCAACACCTGAATGCAAGAACACCTGAACACGCCTGAACGCACCTGAACACACCAACACCTGAACGCACCTGAACACGCCTGAACGCACCTGAACACGCCTGAACGCACCTGAACACGCCTGAACGCACCAACACCTGAACGCAAGAACACCTGAACACACCTTAATGCAAGAACACCTGAACACACCAACACCTGAATGCAAGAACACCTGAACACGCCTGAACGCACCTGAACACACCAACACCTGAACGCACCTGAACACGCCTGAACACACCTGAACACAAGAACACCTGAACACACCTTAATGCAAGAACACCTGAACACACCAACACCTGAATGCAAGAACACCTGAACACGCCTGAACGCACCTGAACACAAGAACACCTGAACACACCTGAACACACCAACACCTGAACACACCTGAACACACCTGAACGCACCTGAACACGCCTGAACGCACCTGAACACAAGAACACCTGAACACACCTGAACACAAGAACACCTGAACACACCAACACCTGAACGCAAGAACACCTGAACACGCCTGAACGCACCTGAACACACCAACACCTGAACGCACCTGAACACAAGAACACCTGAACACACCAACACCTGAACGCAAGAACACCTGAACACGCCTGAAAGCACCTGAACACAAGAACACCTGAACACACCAACACCTGAACGCACCTGAACACAAGAACACCTGAACACACCAACACCTGAACGCAAGAACACCTGAACACGCCTGAAAGCACCTGAACACAAGAACACCTGAACACACCAACACCTGAACGCACCTGAACGCAAGAACACCTGAACACGCCTGAACGCATCACAGTTTCCCTTCAGTTCTTCTGACTAATGAATCATTTAAAGAAAATAAATTAAAGCGGAAATTTTACTGTTTCACATTTAAAAATAAAAGACAAAAGTCAGACAGAAAAGATTTAGACCTTAATGAACATTTTAGCTAAAAATGTGTCTTATATTGTTGGACATAATTACCACTCAGTTTTTATTAATACATAAAATTTTTCAAGCTTTTAGGAAATTATTGTAGAAAATCCCAGGACTTAGCCAGAGGTGTTAGCATTAGCATGCTAATGGAGGCACGCTAACTGCTTTGTCTACAACATGTTTAAGATAATGTTAGCATGCTAATGTTTATTTGTTGTAGTGATAATAACTAAAATTCCTGTATTAGTACCACCTCTGTATGCTAACACCAGCTTGCTAAATGTTATATGATTGTTATTTTTAATATTTTTGTCATACTGGCTGAATTTTGATATTCTTATGCTATTATTAGCATGCTATCTTAGCTATATTTTGTATTTTTCTAGCTAAGTCTGGAAGACCAACACAGTATGCTAAATATTGTTTCTGTCATTTTCACAGTAATATTACAAAACAAGATGAGTTATTTTTGGTCTGTTTATTGCTAATATAGCACGTTAACCATGTCATACTTGGTATGTTTCAGGCTAAGTTCTGCACATGATCTTAGCACCTGACGTGTGTCAGCACTGATTTTGCTTTTATGAATGTTGTCAGGATAAATGTTTTGTCTAAATGTGATATTTTGATATGTTTAAATGTAATTTAGAAAGCTGGTTGGAGGGAAAACAGAAAAACACCAGCCTGAGATTTTCTGGTTTTGTGTCAGAAGCTCCTGAGGAATCCATCCAAAATGGCGGCTGTCAGTTTCTGCATCTCTGATGTTTGTCATGAATCTTAGTGAACTTTCTCCTGCTTCTCCAGAGAACAAACAAACAGCAGCTCCAGCCTCGTCCTTCGTCCCTGACATCGTCACAGAGCTCAGCTTTCACAGCAAACATTCAAAGAATGGAGGAACCGGCTCTGCTTCTGCCTCCGCCGGCATTCCTCTGAATTTATTAACAGAGCCGTCGGGTCGGGTCGGGCTGGACCGGGATCAGCCAGGACCCAACGGAGAGCGCCGAGCTCCTGAGCCGACCCGCAGCATCACGCACCCCGGATCAGAACAAATTAAATCAGCTGGTCAGGACGTTTAAACGCCATGAAACTCGGTTCTGGGTACCAAACGTTCTGGTTCTGTTGGATCCATCAGAGGAGGAGGAGGTCGGGCTCGGCATTTTGAGCATTTTAATTCTGTTTCTGACAGTTCTTGGACTTCCTTCATAGCTTACTTAGTTGTTTTTTTAATGGATAAAATTCTGCCTTAGATAAACCAAAAACTGAGAATTTAAACTAGAATTAAACTGAGACAAAAACCTTGTGCCACAAAACAGAACGATGATATTAACGAAACAAAAGATTCTCCTGGACGACCTGAGAGTCCAGATGGGAGGAAACTCCTGCAAGCGTTCAACAGAAAAAACAACTTTAAACCGAGACAAAGAGCAGAACCAAACAGAACCACAATGAAACCTGAATCAGGAAAATCAACATCAGGCAGAATACAAACATAATGGAATAAAACCAGAATAAAAATAGAATCCAAGTAGAAAAAACCATAAAAATCAGAGCAAAATTCAGATTAAAACTGAAGTTATTTTCAGGATAAAAACGGGATGAAAAGAATAAAAACACCTGTCATAAAACAGGATGAAACCTGAATAAAATTAGATTTAAAAACCAAACAAACTGGGAGAAAATAGACACAAAAAGAGGAAAAGAAATCAGTGACAAAAAGAATAAAAACAATGTAAAAAAATGGGCTAAATTTAGTTTGAATGGAGATAAAACTGAGATGAAAACCAGAAAAAAGTCCAGATGAAATCAGAATAAAATGCATATATGAATTATATTTTTATTTTTACCATAATTAGTAAAAAAAATAAACCTGATAAAAGTGAGACATAACTAGAATAAAATCAAGGTGAAGTGAAAATAAAACCAGAACTAAATCAGAAAAATCAAAATCAGACGGAACACAAAGTGGAATAAAACCCGGAATGAAACTTGACCAGAACCAGACTGAAACTGGATCAAATCTGAATAAAACCCAAGAATTGATTCAGAAATGGGATAAATTCTGCTGAATCAACATAAAACTGACTGGACCTGATAAAACAAATAAAAGTGGTAAAAACTAAAATGTTTATGGAATCAGATCAGGATTATGAAAACCTCATCAGAACCAGAACCAGAACCAGATCGGGATGTTTGAGATTCCGGGAAATTAAACATTTATTTAAACCGAACCGACCGGTTCAGTTTCTCATTCTAACTGGACTCCGTTTGAATAAATCCAGCCGAACCGGACCTGTTCAGTCAGTTACTGTCAGATTTTTGGGTCGAACCTGGAAAACTCATTTCAACAGATTCTCTAACGGACCAAACACGAACTCAGCGGTTCTGGTTCTGAAGCTCGGATTAAACCTGGAGTTCGGTTCTGTTCGGGATCGATAAGTGCTAGTTCAGACTAGCTGCGCTGACCGGTACCGGCTCAGTTCGGCTGGAAGCAGCAGGTTCCTGCAGCCGGACACCAACTACTTCAGCGGTGTTTCAGAGAGCCGAGAGCCGGAGGACAGAGCCCCGCAGCCGGCCACAGAGGCTGCCCGCGCTCCGGTGACCAGCCACCGGGCTCGGAGCAGCGAACGGGACGGGACTCACCTACGAGGTCCATCAGAACCGAGGTCCGGACATGTCCCGAGCCGGAGACATATTCATTCAGTATGAGAGACTCCGCCGATTCAGCACACTCACTTCCGCTCAGACCTTCACAATAAGAGCCCGGCACTTCAGACCGAGGTGAGCGAAGGATTTCTGCTATTCTTCCTTTACTTTTCAGACAGTTGCTATGATGCGCTACCATGGCAACAAGGTATTGTTTTCACAACAGGAAGAGGCTGATTAGCATCTCAAAAGCTCAAATAACACCTGAACTTTGACCCCAAATCCCAGAGGAGTTGAAAAGGAGGCTTCATGGATGCAGCAGCGAGAAGGAAGGAATCAAATCCGACTCCAAACAGCCCAGCAGAGAGCTGGAGAGCAGCAGCAAAAGCAAATGAGGTGGATTAGCAGAGCTAGCTAACAGCTTGTGGAGCCGTTAGCATGTCAGGACAGTCATGGCACTTCAGTTACTACATTTAGTTTCTCTTTGGGATAAATTAATGGTTTTTCATGCGAGTTGAAAATCAGAATATTTACAGGAACATTAAGAACAGCTGAATCATAACAGTTAGAAAAACTATTGAGTTTGTTGGGAACAGTCATGGTGTTGCATCCTGGGAGGAAGGATCTGTGATAACGCTCCTTTATGCACCAAGGATGCACCTCTCACCTGCTGGACCTTCACAATAAGAGCCCAGAACCTCCAGGTGGAGATTATTGTGTTTCTTTATTGGTTTCTGCATGAAAAACTTGTTAGTTTTACTGACAAAAACTTTTATTTACGACTTAATGAACTGATTAAAACACAAATCTAGATTATTTAGATCTGAATGCATCTAAAAGTTCAGAGTTTGTTTATTATATTATAGTTAGATTATTTTTTTAATAATTTGATTGGAACTTCATTTTGTTGTTTTATTTTATTCCTCTTTTCAAATTATTCAATGAAGTTTGTTAGAAATACAGATTGTAGTGAAAAAGTTTCATCTTTGTAGAGCTAACTTTTATTCTGAAGACTTAAGACTGCGGGATGCTTTTATTTTGAAAGGGAGGGCAGCAGCAGGAAGTGGGGAGACGGGACAGGAGCAGGACCACAGAGGAACACTGAGATGTCTGAGCCGCACTGAAGCAGCCACTGGGGTCTTCATCCACAGCAGGAGGAAGAGGAGGAGGAGGAGGAAGAGGAGGAGATCAAACCCTCAGAGTTTATTATTAAAGCTGAATTAATGTGACATAAAGAAGCAGGATGGTCCTCCCACCTGCAGGGGGCAGTAAGCATCAATCTGTCCAAAACAGAAAACCTCCATTAAGCTAAAGTTTCTAAAACTAATCCGGAAACTTTCCGAGGTTTCCCAAAGATCCCAGAGCGAGTCGTCCCAGTTTTCTCTCCTCCTGGGAAAACGTTACTGCTCTATTTAAAGATTTAATCTTCCAGATTAGTCTAATTTCTGGTGATCCAGTTCACCCAGTCACAGGAAAAGATGGCGGATGATCTTTGGGATATTTCCACACAGGAGCCGTGTGGAAATACGGCTCCTGTGTGGAAAAAAAAAAGGTTTAGATTCCCAAACCGGTTTGATGTGTGAACACAAAACAAACTGGGATCAGAAAACAGTTTAAATCTCAGATTCTTTCATTAATTTAGCTCCACATTCAGATTTCATGATTCAAAAATCCAAACAATTTATTTTCCAGACTCTTCGTCGCCGTTAAAGGATTTAAACTCCAACAGATTCCCAGATGTTTTCCCAAGAGGACGGCGAGGAAGAGGAGGAGGAGGAAGAGTGTTTGTGGCGGGACAGTCAGACGGTCAGACACTGTAATTAGACCGAGCCGGGAACTGAAATTACACCTGAGCCGCTACTGACAGGAGGAAGAGGAGGAAGAGGAAGGTTCAGTTCTGGTTTCCATTCAGCCTGAACTCCCAACGCTCCAATTAAACCAGTTCAACCAGTAAAAACCAAAACAAACCAGAATCAGTCAAACCAGCAGGAAGCAGAAGACATTTCTGCTTTCAACCACTGACCAGTCTGAACCACCCATTAAAACCATTAAAACCAGTAAGAAGTCTGAACTGACCATTAAAATAATTAAAACCAGTAAGCAGTCTGAACTGACCATTAAAACCAGTGACACATTAACCCATATTCCCAGTATGAATTCAGTTGGAAGCTACTTTAAAACCAGTTTAAAACCTGAACACTTCCAGCAGGAAGATGTTCATGAAACTGGTGTAAAACCAGTGGCTCGCCCAGTTTAACCACTGCTTCAGCTCCAGCATTAATCCCAGTATAAACTGATGCAACAGGAGGATTATTTCCAGTATTCCCAGTTAAGTTTGTTGTGAAACTTAAAGGAGTTAAAAATCCACCACTCCCATTCCAGTTCATACTGGTGGAAAGGCCCGGTTGTTCCCAGTAAAGCTCAGAACCAAACTGAGTAGAACCCAGTCTGAACCAGAACCAGAACCAGTATAAATCCAGTTTAAGTCCAGTTAAAACTGGTTGTTAAAGGTCAGATTAACATATAAATGCCCCTCAGAGATCAATGACCTCATCACGGACTCAGACCCTCCCAGTGTTCCCAGTTAAACCGGGTCAGGACCCCTGCAGCTCTGCGTGGGAATCCCCTCGGCCCGCCGTCTCACAGGGGCGGGGGTCAGCGGGGCGGGGGGCGGACAGCGGACGCTTTGTCCTCTGACATTCCTCAGTTCACACACACTGGGAAGTTACACGCTGCACCCGAACGCCTCATGGAGGGAAAGCTCCTCTCAACACGCTGCACCCGAACGCCTCATGGAGGGAAAGCTCCTCTGAACACGCTGCACCCAAACGCCTCATGGAGGGAAAGCTCCTCTCAACACGCTGCACCTGAACGCCTCATGTTGTGTTTCCATCATGCAGGATTTTATTTGTTTGTGAGGAATTAATTCACCTCATGATGGTTAAACATCAGGAGCTGCTGAGTCACAACTAAAACGCTGAATCATTAGTTGCCATGGAGATCGTCTCCATGGCAACAACCTATAAGGTAGAGTGATGCTGTGGGTGAAGCCCACTCCTTCCAGCACACAGGAGAAACTTCTGCAGGAGTCAGAACCTTAAACAGAACCTTGTTGAACAGAACCAGAGTCAGAACCGGCTGCAGAGGTTCTGGACCCAATCCAGAAAAACTCCAGAATATTCCAGGAATCCAACATTTGGGATTAAAAGAAGCATCTGACAGATTTCTGTGACTGAACAGCTCTGACCTCAACACACACACACACACACACACACACACACACACCAGAAACCAACTGCTCTCTGTTTGGAATATCATCACATCCGCCTCTTTGTTCCCATTAATCCCAATAATCTGCTGGGTTTGGCCACACACACACACACACACACACACACACACACACACACACACACACACACACACACACACACACACACACACACCCGCACACACACACACACACGCACACACACACACACACACGCACACACTCAGTAATCTGGTTACGCAATCACCCTGCTGCACCGGCAACACCCCGTTACCACGGTAACCCAGCTCCTACCCAGCATGGCAGCGCCCTCTGGCTGGAACTCTGGGAACTGTCCCTCTGAGGGGACGCTGACGGTGCGGCGGAGGCTCCGGGCCCTGGAGGGGTCGGCCGGGGCGTCCTGGGGGTCCGCGGCCTGCGGAGGGGTCAGAGGTCAGAGGTCAGAGCGTGGCGGTGGGGGGGACAGGAAGGTGAAGGGTCAGAGTGAGGCGGACCTCCTCGTCCTTGTTGAGCAGGATGAGCTGGCTGTCTGTCAGGATGCAGAACCTCCGCTCCCAGGCGGCGCCGTCCGAGTACGGGCTCTGACCGCACGAGAAACGGTGGGCCGGCGGGCCCTTCACGTCTGGAGGGGAGGAGGAGGGAGGAAGAGGAGGAGAGGAAGAGGAGGAGGGAGGAAGAGGAGGAGGGAGGAAGAGGAGAAAGAGGAAACACAGAAACTCATAAATGTTTGCAGATGATTCCCGTCTTTAGCATCTCATTCTGATCCTCACCGGAGAAATAAATGAATATCTGATGTTTCATCAATTGTGTCTTAATATTCCAAATAATTTCATGATTTTTCAGCACAAAAAACAAAAAATTTATAAATATGTGAAATTAAAATTAGACAAAAGCCTCAAACCAAAATGTTTAGGAGTTATTATTGATGAGAAACAAACAGAAACATCAACAGAGTTTATTTTAGTAACTATTCTGTTCATTCAGTTTCATCCATTCATTTTCTAACACCTTGTTCCTAAAGGGTCAGGAGGAGCTGCTGCCTCTCCAGGTAACGTTTGGGGCGAGAGGCGGGGTCACCTGGACAGGTCACCTGGACAGGTCAAACTCTATTTCATCTAAAATATTAGAACTGATTTAAAATACAACGATTCCTTCTACAGCTTCCGGTTTGGTTCTGAGCTTCGTCTCATAAAAACATTTTTTTTCTGTGATCGGCTCATTAAAGACGTTGATGGTTTTTAGTTTCCAGAGTTTGGAGCCTTAAAGGAGAAACGCGGCGGCAGAAAGAATCGATAAACCACTGAGGAGCTTGATTCAAAACCATAAAAATCATCTTTTATTAAACAAAACAGAAACACGTAATAAACTAGATACTGTAAGTACCAGCAGGTCCAGAACGGATCCTTCTGGTTCTGATGGCAGAAATCGACTCTCTGCTGTTTCCCCAAACGTAACATGGAAACATAACAAATCTGAAGACAAAATTTAAAAGTCCGACTTTTATTTATTAATATGCGAAGATCCACCGAGTCAAACGGCGACATCAGGAACCAACCCGACCCACTCTGGCCGGGTTTCTGTCCGACATCCGAACCCAAACTGCTGCGGGGGCAGCAGTTCTGATCGGGCGGTTCTGGACCAGGAGGTTCTGGACCAGGCGGTTCTGGACCAGGAGGTTCTGGACCAGGAGGTTCTGGACCAGGAGGTTCTGTTCTGGTTAGAGCAGCAGAGGAAGCTGCAGAGCTGCAGTTCCTCCAGCAGAGGGCGCCGTCGGATCAAAGGGCGACAATGATGGAAGGCGACGTGTCACAGTCGCCTCAGCAGAGGTCAAAGGTCACAGGGTTAGCGCAGCAGGGAGACCTGAGGACGGGTGGGTTGGCCCGGTTCTGATGGGCTCGTTAGACTGGAGACACTCAGGAGCTTCACAGAACCAACTACTGCAGGTTCTGGTAATCAAACAGAACCAGACAGAACCAGACTGAACCAGACAGAACCAAACAGAACCAAACAGAACCAGACTGAACCAGACAGAACCAGACAGAACCAGACAGAACCAGACTGAACCAGACTGAACCAGACAGAACCAAACAGAACCAGACTGAACCAAACAGAACTCTGAGCAGGAAGGACCGACAGGAACCGACAGAAACTCGTTTAAATCAAATCGTTTAATTTCTTTTCAGTTAAATAAAATAATTTAAACAGCAGGACATCAGGATCTGGTTCTGGACCCGGTCCGGTCCGCAGCAGAACCCGGCAGCAGCTGGGTCTGCGCTGTCAGCTGGTTATTTCTGGCTGAGCAATAATTCATCCACACCTGCTGCAGCCGGCACCACCAGAACCCGCTCCGGTTCTGCCTCCTGGGATTCCGGCCCGGATAATTAGCGGCTCCAAGGTCCGGTCCGGCAGCAGAGACGGACAAAGACAGGAAGGAGGACGGAGCGGCATCCTGCTGCTGAGACGGACCGAACCAGGTCCGATTCATCTGCACCGGGTCAGATTCTGGTCCGATTCATCTGAACCAAACACTGGCTGCAGAACAAAGCAGACCTGCTGTTGGTTCTCTGCAGTCGGGTTGGAACCGCCGGGACATAATACGTGCCGGTTAAGCCGCAGCGTTCCTCGGTCCGGAGGGAAACCGGACCCGGCCGAGCCTCCAGAGGGAATGTTCGGACCGGGCCGCCCACCTGTCCCCTCCAGGCATGTCTGCTATTCCTCTGAAGCCGCATGTCTGTTTGTGTTTACATGAAACTGGACCGGCACCAACTGGGATCAGGTTCTGGTTTCATTACTAGGCAGAACCAGAACCGGTCCAGACACCTGAAGCGGAGGAGGGAATAAAAACCTTCACCTGCAGCAGGGAAGCAGCAGCTGCTGGGTTTACCGGGTTCTGGTTCTGGTTCCGGTCCGATCCACTCCAGGTGTTACCCGGCTCCCGGTAAACCTCCCAGCAGGATTCCCAGAGCGGACCGGAACCGGAGAGGAGTTCCCGAAGGGTTAACGGCTGCTGCACCGACGGGACAACAGAGAGGCTTTGTCTGCAGACCTGCACGTCGCCATGGCAACCTGTAAACACGGCAGCCCCCAGCCAATCAGGGCGCAGCTACATCACATCACCGCTTTATCAAGATGGGACCATTGAACTGGAGGCGGAACGACACACACACACACACACACACACACACACACACACACACACACACACGCCGACACCGACACACACACAGTGGTACAGAGCTGCTGCAGTTCTCTGATGAGTTTCAGAGCCAGTCTGAACCTCAGACACCAGCTGAAGGTGAGGTTCTACTGGACCCGGTCCGGTGGTTCTGCTGTCCACCATGAGCTCAGCCTGTTACATGACCCGATGCCTGCTGAAGGTCCATTGGGCTGGTTCTGAACGCCCACACACACCTCTGAGACGGTTCCAATCCAGACCAGTTCACAGGGAGACGGATCCAAATCCAGATCCAGATCCAGATCCAGATCCAGATCCAGATCCATCCTTCTGTCCATCCTAACATTCAGTAGGATGGACAGATCCTACTGTAGGACCATCCTCCTGATGGTCCGGTCGACCCGGTTCTGCTGGAACCAGGTCGACCGGGTGGAGCAGAACTCCATCATCTGCTCCACCTCCAGCTGCTGTGGTTCTGACCCAAACCAACCTGTTCCCCTCCTGGCCTGTGGGGGCGCTGCACCAAGAACCACTGAAGGAAACGACACAAAAACCTCTGAAGACACTGAGAGCAACTTCCTTCTTCACCAGATGGAAACAAGATGGAGGCGTCAGATTTTAGTGTTGGAGGATTTCTCTTTAGTCTTTGGCTAAAGACCAGGAGCCATTTCTACTGCTAACGCTAGGCTAGCATGTTAGCTTTGGCATTTACCCAGAATGCCCTGCACTGTAGTCCACTTCCTGCTTTTGGAGCGGTCTCCGGTCCGCTTCAAGTTCACATATGAAACCAAACCAGAGTTCACTTCAGTCGAACCCAGACCCAGGTCTGGAGGACCAGAGGTCAAAGGTCGATTAGCGTTCACACCTCACCAACCGGACCGGAGTTTGTAGGTGAACGGACTGGAGTGGGATGAAGCCTCAGACATTTTGAGCCAAATAAAAATGAACGAGTTCATCTTCATTCAAAACGTTTCCTGGTACCACGAGTCACCTGGTCCAGTTCAAGCTCATCTACAGAACTCAGACCAGAACCAACCAGAACCCACCAGGAAGGTTCATCACCAAATGATGAGACCACAACAGAACCTCTGCCTCTTCAACAGAACCAGGTAAACTCAAAGGTCTCTTCATGAATATTTCATGCAGAACAAATATCAGAACCTTTTCCTGCTGGTCTCTGTGGAACCCGGCAGCGGTTCTGTTTAATATTTAAACCTGCTGACTGCAGCAGCGTCTGCAGAGCCGGTTCTGCCCCTCGGCTGTCAGTCACTGGATGGGTGGGGGCTGGGGGGGCTTTCAGGGGTCAGAGGTCAATGGTGGCGTCGCCTCGGATCAGGCTGACGGGGGCAGCGGAGCAGAGAGAGCACGACAAAGAGCCGAGGGAGGCGAAGCAGAACCGGAGGCCACAGGACAGAGAACGCTGGTTCTGATCCGTTCCGGGTCCAACAAGCTGAGTTCTACTGGACCTCAGACTGATCCGCAGTCAGGTCACAGCCTGATCAGAGAGGAACAAACCCGACAGCAGGAATCCCAACGTTCCCACTGAACGTTCCCACCTGAGTCTGAAAGGTTGATGAGCCTCCCTTTGTTCTGCACGGGCTTTTATTCTGAAAGGATCATTTACATACAAAAGGACGAGTCACTCCTGGCTGGAATACCCAAACACTGGAATTCCTGCCAACATTCCCAGCTCCTTATAACCAGAACCTGGATCTACCAGAACCCAGAGTTACAGAACCCGGTTCTGCTGGACCCGGAGTTACCAGAACCCGGTTCTGCTGGACCCAGACTGCAGCAGCGTCCCAGGGCGGGTGGATGCTCGGTCAGCTCTGTCTTCGCTGACTCAGGCTTCTGTCTGTGAGAAGTGAGAACTCTGTGGTTTTTATTACCCAGCATGCACTGCGGCAGCCTGGAGAAAACTCTCACTGAGCGTCTCTGTTCACATGTTTACTAGAAGCCGACCCTGTTTTGACGCGTCAGACCTGCTGCAGGTTCTCATATCCTGATCTGGACCAGAACCAGAGGTTGTTGCTGAGCGGAGCAGGAGCCATCATCATGTTAATGAGTGAAAACGGGTCAGAGCCCAGGACCGGCACGGACAGCGTCCAGCCAGACTGACGGCCATGGCGGTTTGCCTCAGCCGCTCCCCACCTGACATACAGATTACAGCAAAACACAACATCCCCAAACTGCTCTGCATGTTCAGAACTTATCGCAGGTTTCACCACATCGCTCAGCCCGCTGCATTTCCTAACACACCCAACACAACCTTCACCAGTTCAGTCTATTTATAATCAGCAACAGCAGCTCATGTGAAGGTACTGTCCAATTACACCGAATCTACTTCAGTCCAAATAAACTGAAGACAACACAGTTAGCATGCTAACACAGGTAACATCAAAGACAGCAACACAATCATAACATCAGCGTAATAACATGCTAGCATTAGCACGGAAATACCCGACTTAACACGTCTAGTTCGCTAGAAGAATAACAAAGTACCAAGAACCAGAACCAGTCCTGAATTATCCAGAGAAAATAGCAAACAACACAGTTAGCACACTGACATAGTATGGAAACGTTAGCATGCACAAAAGAAAACAGCATGCTAATATTAGTGCACCAAAGTTACCATCAAATACTAAACACTGCTAATGATAGCTAGCATCAGTGAGCTAATGTTATTAACCCTTTGAAGGAGACGTCTTCACAAAGCGGCCAACTGCGACGTGACAAAGGTCCAAACAACCTGTGAGCACGTTAACGTCTGTAGAGCTGGTCAAAACAACAGACAGCTGGTGGCCTAAACCCTGAAATATTTCATTTAGTCCATCTCACTGTAAAATGTAGGATGATGTGCAGCAGGCTGAAAACGGGAAAGGATGCAAAACATCTGATGAGTAGAGAAGTTGGTGATGGACAGTCAATCACAAGGACTGGCAGCCCTGGGTGTATTTCTAGATTTGCAGTGAATACTTTTCCCCAAGATAAGAAGATCAATGTTCATAAACCTTATAGGTAAGTAAGATTAGTGAGATGCAATCAAATATTGCATCACGGACATTTAATGGCGCATTTAATTAGTATTAATTAGTAACCCTGGAGAAAATGACCCACCATTCAGTCCCACTCACAAACAAAACTGGTAAACATCTAGACTTTTGTCCAATTTAAGTTTGCTCTGGTGTACGGGGAAAGACCGTTTATGAGACAGTGGCATAAATTCAAGTAAAGTCAATGATTTGATCAAATCAACCAACGTCCGGAAAGAAAGTTAAGGATCGGTTTCCAAACCAATTATTCAATAAGCTCCAAGTATAGGTTCCACTTACACAGATAAATCATCTCAACTAGAACAAGTAGCTGCTACATTAGCAAAAACGAGTTTGGTAAACAATCACAGCTGCTCCATTCAATACTCGAGTTCCTCACTTCCAACGTCAGTCATGGCGCCTCACATGATGAAGTGACAGTTGCAAAAGGTCAATGAAAAGACAACAGTTAGCTAACATTATCACGTAAATATGAACATGAAAAACTACCAAAACTTAACACAGCAGCTAATGTTAGCATCGATAGCATGCTAATCCAACTAAAAGAAAGAACAGTAAGCATGCTAACATTAGCGTAATAATTTGAACATGAGACGATCCTGGATGACAGAGTTAGCTGCAGCTTCTCACCATGGCTGATCCAGGCTTCAACATCAGAAACAGGCTGATGTGTGCTGAACTACTTTCAGTTTATAACCATGCACTCAATGGCCAGTCATGAAACACGTCGATATTTTTTTTACATTTTCAGAATGTCAACAATAGTCTGCAGGTTCCCTCCTTGTTATGGAAGCTCATATGGATCCAACACATTTAAGAGCCTCCTGATTACAGCCTGCAGTTTCTCTCCCAGTAAACACAAACATCGTTCAGCTCTGAGTCTTTCATGACTCATTCTAGGAGTTTAGCTTATCCAGAGCTACCTCTGTAGTTATGCTGCTACAGGCTCAGGCAGCTGCAGGACAAACTGACCACTTTTTCATAGAAACGCTGCCAACAGTCAACTGTTTAGCGGAGAAGACAGTAAGGCCCAAACAATCCCAGAATGCAATGCAGTGTGCCATTTCCCTGGTGAAAATATGAAAACAATGTTAATGTTAGCTGGAAAGGATAACACATGTAACATGCTACTGTTACAAGGCTAATATAGACATGAAAGAAAGGAAGTCCACACAGTAGGCTAATGTTAGCATAAAGAGCTAGCATGCTATCATTAGCATGAAATGTTCTGGAAATACTAAAAATAGTTCTAGAAATACTACAATGTTGAACTAATCCACCAGGAACACAGAGAGCTGCAGCCGTCCAGTACAGACAACCAGCAGAAAGTCTGGAGAACCAGTATGGAGAACCAGTATGAAGAACCAGTCTGGAGGACCAGTATGGAGGACCAGTCTGGAGGACCAGTCTGGAGAACCAGTATGGAGGACCAGTCTGGAGAACCAGTATGGAGGACCAGTCTGGATAACCAGTCTGGAGAACCAGTATGGAGGACCAGTCTGGAGAACCAGTATGGAGGACCAGTATGGAGAACCAGTCTGGAGAACCAGTCTGGAGGACCAGTATGAAGAACCAGTCTGGAGAACCAGTCTGGAGGACCAGTATGAAGAACCAGTCTGGAGAACCAGTCTGGAGGACCAGTATGAAGAACCAGTCTGGAGAACCAGTCTGGAGGACCAGTATGAAGAACCAGTCTGGAGAACCAGTATGGAGGACCAGTATGGAGAACCAGTCTGGAGGACCAGTCTGGAGAACCAGTCTGGAGGACCAGTCTGGAGAACCAGTCTGGAGGACCAGTATGGAGAACCAGTCTGGAGGACCAGTCTGGAGAACCAGTCTGTAGAACCAGTATGGAGAACCAGTCAGTTTACAGCTGGAACTGAAAACATCACCAGTCCAACTTCCTGTCTGCTGCTGTGTCCAAATAAAACTCTGCAGCTGCTCAGCATGTTTCTCTACTTCCTGTTGTCGTTTAGTGATGATATTTCTGCAGAGCTTCATGCCTCCACAGTCAGAGCTAACAGAAGCTGTAATGTTTGTTCTTTCTGCCGGAACTGGACCGATCCGGACCTGCAGTGAGAGAAGCTTGGATCATTTGGAGGTTGAAGTGACTGAATCTGTTCGTCTCCCTGCAGAGAACCGTCACATGTGAAACATGTGAAACCTCCGGCTGTTCTTGTCACATGGCGGTGTATCAGTGCAAATCAATTAAACCTTCTTCCAAATTCTCCACCCAACCAACGTTCCTCCTGAAGGAAAATCATCCCTCAGACTGAAACTGTTGGGTTGACCACATCCTGGATCCGGGGTCAGAGGTTAATCAGAGGAGGAGGAGAAGCTGGAAGTTTCAGGGCCAGTTTTGTGAAACTCTTCAGCCTCTGATCTGCCTGAACTCGATGATTTACGCTGTGTTTGCAGCCTGCAGAGCGTGAAGGGCGAACAATGAGCCGATTTAAAGGGACGGTGTGTTCTGGCAGGTAAACACCACTGAGATGTAGAAAACAGAGCCGCAGGAACACGTTCTGCCTCCAACAGCCACAAAACAAACCCAACATTCATGAACAGCTAAACCAGAAAATGATGGTGAAGAACCTAAACTACAACGTCCCACACTAACTGGTACCTGAACAGACCAGGAGACTTGCTGGGTGGGTCTCAGTAAGTGTGTCCAACCTGAAAGAGGTGAAGCTATATGAAGGTTAAAGGTCTGGATGGATCCCAGTATCCTGGAGTTCCTGTGTAGCAGAGGGGGTCTGGTATGTCCCACAGCAGCCCACTGGACAGGAACCACAGGACTCTGTGGAAGGATAACAGCCTCTTGTGGTCTGCAAACACTTGGTGAATGAGTGTTACCAGGTAGAGGACTTACAGTCCGCTGGGGCAATGGTTGGTTCATCTGCACAGATGGTGGGATCATTCACAGAGTGCTGGTTTGAAGGAAGACCTCAAACACTCGTCTGCCATCAACCAAATCTGCCAGACGTCAGTGTTTAACTTTGACATCGTCGATCAAAATCTGTTCAAAGTCGGGAAAAATGAACGATCCAAGAGAAAACGTCCGTCTCATTCACGAAGAAACTCAAACTACAGATGGTAACGTCTTACTTCTATCTGGAAACATCCAGTAATTAAGAGAAAGTTGTTGAATTTTTTCCTCTTTTACGTGAATTTAAAACTTTTTGAACTATTAAGGAAGGTTTAGTTGTAGCCATTTCTGATTCTGCCACATTTCTAGAATAGAATAGAAATATACTTCGTTGTCCCACAAAGGTGAAATTGTGGTTCACTACAGCAACGTGACAGGAAGTCAAAGCAAGTAGATTCACACAAAGACAGAAATATAAAACATCCATGTAAAGACAAAGACTTTATTGGGAACAGAGATGTTTTAGAGACTATCAGCTGCTGGGAGGAAGGATTTCCTATAACGCTCCTTTGTGCACATAGGATGCAGAAGTCTGTCACCAGCTCACTGAGTTTACGATAAAATTATTTCATGGCAGAGCAACAGATAAAATCACCAGTTTCATTTGCATGCTGTGTGACATTCAATAGAAAATATAATTTAGAAGAAATTATCTTCTATTTTCTATGTTTTAAGAGGGAATAATGTAGAACACGGACAGATTGTGAAGGTCCCAACCTCTGCAACCCGGTTTGGTTCTGGTACTACCAGCCGAGGATGATTGTTTGGGTTTAACAAGGCGATCAGATAAACAGGAAGAGAGGAGAACCAATCAGCAGAGCTGATCGTTACACAAACAGCTAAACATGAAGCAGCTTCATTCTCCTACCGGACTCTGGTTCCGGCTCGTCTCTCAGAACCCGGCCAATCCGGCGGGACAGCGTACTGATGAAGCTGCTGACGGACGGCGCTCTGCGCTCGGCGTTCCTGAGCGGCGTTCTGTCGGAGCCGCCGGCGGCACCAGGTTCTGACATGGACCGGAAGAAGGGAATGATCCTGCGCAGAGATCCATGCTTGTCCGGATCCTGGTTCTGGTTCCGACGCCGGGGCAGAGTGCTGGTTTTGAGCAGGCCGAACAGCTGAGGGCGTTCCAGGTTCTGGTCTTCAGATGTTCTCCACTGGTATCGGTCCAATGGCTGCTCAGAACCAGGCTCAAACACCTTCCAGGGTTTCCTGTAGAGGTGCCTGCGGTACGGACTGGGCTGAACCGGGCCCTCGAGGCCCTCAGGGGGAGTTCCACTCCCACTCATGGTCCAGACCGGATGGGCTCGGTTCAAGGCGCAGCGACTCCGCCGGTTCTACAACCGGGTTCTAGATGGGTCATAATTCAAACCCAACAGCAGGGCTCTGGTCCAAATTCGACGGCGCTGGGCCCTCAGGTCGTCGTCATGCTGCCGTTTCTCAACAGGCAGCCAGCGAGCGAGCGTCTTCCTGGGAGGAAGTCAGTCAGAGGAAGAGCAAGCCTCAGCCAATCACAGGGCAGCAGACTGTAAACCAGCAGACTGTGGTTTCCTGCCTGAAGAAAATCTGGTTTATGGCTCCGCACCCTGATCAGAACCGCTCAGGCTCTGAACCAGTTCACTCCAGGGTCCGGCTTCTCCCTAGTTCTGGTCCACAGAGTCCGGAACCAATGAAGAGCAGGGCTTCCACAGGAAACCACAACCCAGGGTGCTTTTACCTCAGCAGCGATGGTTTCGTCACACCACCATGTTTCCACTGATCTGCTGTGTGAAAGAGTGTGTGTGTGTGTGTGTAGAATTATTAATAAAACAGGAACCGAGAGCTGACACATCTGATAACCTTCTTTATTTACACACATGTATCATCTCAGTCCCTCTGCTGCTTCTCCAGAAGATTTTTCTTGAAATGAAACTGGATTTAGAAACCACAGCGACTCCAGTTCAGCAGACCTCCACCTGATACCTGAGGGTTGGAGAAGTCTTGGTGTAAGGCGACCAAAGCCAGCGGCTGGTCCAGAGGCGTTCCCCGGCTGGTCCAGAGGCGTTCCCCGGCTGGTCCAGAGGCGTTCCCCAGGTCCAGAGGCGTTCCCCGGCTGGTCCAGAGGCGTTCCCCGGGTCCAGAGGCGTTCCCCGGCTGGTCCAGAGGCGTTCCCCGGGTCCAGAGGCGTTACCCAGGTCCAGAGGCGTTACCCGGCTGGTCTATTCCCTCTGCTTCTCACTCTTTGACAGTTATTATGATGCGTAACCGTGGTAACAAGGTATTGTTTTTACAACTGGGTCCAGTTTGTATTAGCATCTCAGAAGCTGAAATAATTCCTGAACTTTGACCCCAAGTCCCAGAGGAATTCAAAAGGATGAGAGAGAGAAGGAGGAAGTTCAACTCGTCTCAGAGCGAATCCCCTACTCCAACATCTCTCTGCCTGGCTTTCTAATGGCAGGGCAGAGATTTTGAGCTGTTAGTCATGTCATGCAACAGTCTTCAGTAAGAGGCCAATTCAAATTCACTACGATACTGACTGCTACATGAGATCCTTACTGCCCACAGCATCGCCATCCACAGCAACTCTTTGTAGACACATTGACTTTCCGATTGGGATAAAAAAAAAAGGGTTTATAAATTTTATTTCTTCACATCAACATCATGATGGCTTTTAACAGCAGAACATCTAACATCTCCTGAAACTGGGGTGGAATAACTGCAGCTTTTAAAGGCTGAACAGACGTTCTGAAATATTTGAGGAGATATGAGGAAGGGGCTCTAGCAGAGATCCAGACCTGGGTTTCCCAACCAGCCCTCCAGCAATCCCAGTTGACCCTCCAGGTGTCCCAGTTGACCCTCCAGGTGTCCCAGTTGACCCTCCGGCTGTCCCAGTTGACCCTCCGGCTGTCCCAGTTGACCCTCCGGCAGTCCCAGTTGACCCACCAGGTGTCCCAGTCGACCCTCCAGGTGTCCCAGTTGACCCTCCGGCTGTCCCAGTTGACCCTCCGGCAGTCCCAGTCGACCCTCCGGCAGTCCCAGTTGACCCACCAGGTGTCCCAGTCGACCCTCCGGCTGTCCCAGTTGACCCTCCGGCAGTCCCAGTCGACCCTCCAGGTGGCCCAGTTGACCCACCAGGTGTCCCAGTCGACCCTCCAGGTGTCCCAGTTGACCCTCCAGGTGTCCCAGTTGACCCTCCAGGTGTCCCAGTCGACCCTCCAGGTGTCCCAGTTGACCCACCAGGTGTCCCAGTTGACCCTCCAGGTGTCCCAGTTGACCCTCCAGGTGTCCCAGTCGACCCTCCAGGTGTCCCAGTTGACCCTCCAGGTGTCCCAGTCGACCCTCCAGGTGTCCTGTGGGGCTGGAACAGGTGGAGTTGTGAAAAGCTCTCTGCTCACTGACCCACATTCGGAGCTGATGGGATCAGGAAGCGGCGGGTGTCCTGGACAGCGCCGCTGCATCTGGGTCAGCGCTAAGACCCGGCGATGATAATCCCAAGAATCCGAACCAGAGCCAAGTCATCCAGGCGCTGCTGCCCAGGAGGAGCTCAGGGAGTCAAGAGGATCAGGAAGTTCATCCGCTTCGTCCAACACCAGGAAAATCAGGAGGTCTTCAGCTGATAAATGATTCATCAGAGGAACGCAGGGAAGCAGAAGTCGCCGTCACATCCAACATCATTTATTAATGCTCCACTCTAAAGACCGAGCAGAACCGTCCTCCGTCAACGTTGCTGCTGCGTCAGACGCCCCAGCAGCTCCAACTGGTTTCATCTGAGGGAATCTGGAGTCACTGGGAACAGAAACCTGACAGAAATCAATCCCACCTCTCGGATGAGGAGTTTCACACCTGCAGCCTCACCTGGGAACCAACTTTGGAACCAACTGGAACCAAGCTGGGAACAAACTGGGAACGCTCAGCGTCACATTCCTGATTCTCTGCTATCCCAGATAAACCCAACAGAACACCCAGAGACGGGAAGGTTGATGAAACTGATGAAGCTCATCGGTTCCTGAACATCAGAAACACAAAGACCTGAAAGGGGTGGAGGGGCTTTACCACACCTAGAGGATTATTACAGAGCAGCGCAGATGAAAGTGTTAGTGGGTTGGTGTGACCCAACATGTGAAGCTAAATGGAAAGAGGTAGACCTGTCTTATAGAGATATACCTCTACAATCCTGGCTCGGAGATCATTGTCTTATTAAAAAACATATAGATTCTGACCTAATACCCTTATGGATAAAAGGACCATTGGACATATGGCATAAAATATTAAAGCAAGTAAAGACTGAAAGAAATGCTCAAATTCTAAGATGGCCAGTTTATGATAGAAATTTTCTCCCTGCAAGAATGGATAAGAGATTTACACAGTGGTCACAAAAAGGCATAACAAGTTATTGGAAGATTACAAAGAATAATGAATTAAAAAGTTTTAAACAACTTCAAGATAACTATAACCTGGAAAAATTTGACTTTTTTAGATACCTCCAGTTAAGACACTACTACAATAAAAGTATAAAATATTTGGAGGAGGACGAGGCAGGTATACTTAAAATCCTATTAGATTCGAGCAACGGAAGACCTCCCAAAAAAACGGTATCCAAACTATATGCATGTCTACAAACGGAGAGGAAATGTAATAAAACATATATTAAGACTAAATGGGGAAAAGAAGCCAAAATAACAATAACTGACCATGTTTGGTTAAATATATGTAACTCTGTGATTCACATGTCAAGTTCTGGCCTGTGGAAGGAATTTTCCTGGAAATGCCTGGTGCGTTTTTTTGTTACACCTGATATTAAAAGTAAACATTGTAACGATACTGAAAAGGCAAAATGTTGGAGGAACTGTGGGAATGTATCTGCAGGACATTTTCATATTTTTTGGGAATGCATTAAGATCGCACCCTATTGGTCAGAAGTGATAAAAGAAATCAACACTAAAATGGACTTAAATTTATGTTGTGACTTTACTGTGGTTTTCCTGGGTAATTTACCCAGGAACTGGAGAAATCTGATAGATATCTCCTACTAATATTATTATCAGGTGCAAAGAAAGCTGTAACTTGGAACCACCGTCATGTTTGGACTGGAAGGACATTATTGAGGAAATTCACGCAATGGAGAGACTGACTTTCATTAAGACTTGCCACTTAGAAATACAATAAATACAGGAGGAAATGGATCAGTCGTCCGACACCAACGGTATAATTTATGTAATTACCTATTTTCTTATTTTAGTTTTTTCCTTGTTATCACTCAACTGCTCCTGTCAAACTAGCTGCTCTGTAACTTTTTGTTAGCGGGTCTAACTGTTCAACGTATGTATGTGAGTCTCTAAAACTGCAAAAATAACAAAAATAAAGTTTAAAAAAAAAAAGAAACACAAAGACCTGCCTGGATGGAAGAGGTTCTGGAACCAGAACCAGAACCGGACCTCAGCTTCAACAGACTCCAACCTGACATCAGAACCACATCAGCAGGTCGGATCTGTGGTTCCGGGTCTCGATCAATGTCCTGGTCAATCAGCCAATATTTCCCTTCCTCTGCGGCTCCAGAACTGAAATTTCGGATTATTCTCCTGATCACTAAACGAGCCGCTGCTGAAGCGTGGCAGTTTGTTGGTCTTTGTGTCCGACGGCAGGTGAAGTTCGAGACGCTGTGAGCCGTAAACTGGGATCATCAGAATAAGTTTTATTTATTTATTAAAGATCCTGCAGTCATAACTTACTGCTGAAATGAACCAAATAAATCTGGGAGTCAGAGAATCTGAGGGAACAAGAATCAACGTTTACATTTGTCCGTCGCACAACTCCTGCAGTTTAAGGTGCAAAACTTTCTTCAGCTGAAAGTAGCTTCCAGTAATGCAGCGCTGCCCCTCCCCCCACATGTTGCTGCACACTGCCAGCCAGCTGGCTGAAAAGAGACTCATACATCTTTGTCAGAAAAAAGTTCAGTTCAGCTTTTTGGAAAATTTTTCCCACCACCAAAAACTATAAGAGCGCCCCCTATGGCTCCAGTCAGACTCTAAAACTCTAAAGCTGTTTTATTTTTTACTCCACATCACTGATCAGAACCAAAAGACCCGGTTTTCTGGTTCTGATCCATTCGGTCGTTTTCCCCTGGGGTGTGAAAACTTCAGAAATATTCCCATGAACTTCCTGATTTCTGCTGGTTTAAAGCCTGTAAATGTGAGCTGGCAGCAGGATGAGCTGTAATGTGAAGGAGAGAAGTGATGTCACTTCCTGGAAACGGAGTAAAAATACCAGTGAGTCAGACTGGACCAGTAACTCCCTCCCAGCACCGTCTGAACTTCTGTTTTACTGGAAACATAAACTTCATGGGAACTGCAGCGAATTCACCTGCTGGTTAAACCATAACTCCTGTTTATTCTGCAGATTCTGGTTCCTGACCCGACCCGACCCGCGTTCTGCTTACATCAACACCCAGACATGCTCGCCCTCCAGGCCTGACCTACGACTGGAATCCCATCCATTTCCTGGCCGGCAGCCCGGAAACCAAACATTCCAGCCCGTAAAAATCACCGGGCCCCGGAACCGGGGCAAGAACTGGGCCAAGAACCGGGCCGGAGAGGAAGGCAGGGGAGGGAAACCAGAGGAGGACACGGAAACATGCCAAACATTCCAGACACAAAACCTGGACGACAGCAACTCAGAGGGAGGAGCAACGTTCCCGTTTCATCCAGACCCAACAGGAAAACCCGACCCGGTCCTCCAGGCCGGTCCTCCAGGCCGGTCCTCCAGGCCTGACCGCCCGGCCGGTCCTCCAGGCCGGACCTCCAGGCCAGACCTCCAGGCCGGACCGCCTGGCCGGACCTCCAGGCCGGACCGCCTGGCCGGTCCTCCAGGCCGGACCTCCAGGCCGGACCGCCTGGCCGGTCCTCCAGGCCGGACCTCCAGGCCGGACCGCCTGGCCGGTCCTCCAGGCCAGACCTCCAGGCCGGACCGCCAGGCCGGACCTCCAGGCCGGACCGCCAGGCCGGACCTCCAGGCCGGACCTCCAGGCCAGACCTCCAGGCCGGTCCTCAGCAAACTTTCACGTTTCAGTCTGCAAAATGAGACAAACTGAAGCTGTGAAATGTTTTCGTTCAAATCATAAAAACCGATGAATAAATCCAGAAATTCAGGAAGTCTTTAAATTTTCCTTCAAATATCTCTGATTTCAGTTCTGTTGGGTTTCCAGAACTTCCAGGTTTCTTTGCCAGAAAACAAAGTCAAAAATGATTGGCAGCGCTAAGCCCCGCCTCCTGGCTCTGATTGGTGGTTTCTCCAGGCGGCAGCAGCAGCTCAGATGGATCTGTTCTCAGATGATTTTCAGAAACGGTAACATGGTGGAAACGGATTGAACTGATGCAGAAAAACAAGTTTTAGAAAAATCTGCAGTTTTAATGCAGGCGAGTCCTGGACGGTTCTGATCCGGTCTCTGCAGCTCGATGAGGTAATGTTCTGGGTCCAGCAGCTGCCTCACCTCGCAGTCACTTCCTGTTTTAGTCACTGTGTGATGATGTCATAGATTAGGTCATCAGGCTGGTGGAAACCCGGTTCTGATTCTGGTTCTGGTTCTGACCTGGGGCCAGCAGGGAGGAGGATCCCACCGTCCAAACTTCAGGAGGAAACTGGTCCGACTTTTAGGAACAGTTTGAACCGGAACCCGTCTCGGATCTGTTCGGGGTCAAAGGTCAGAGGTCGGATCCAGAAGGAGGAAGCTTTCAGAACAGAACGTGAAGAGGAACAAACCCGCTTCAGTTCCTCTGCAGAACGTTTCCTCTCCTGCTCCGAGGCCACCGCGAAAGTAATCAGATTACTTCCTGTCGGCCGCCTGTCCGGCCCGCTCAGGAATGTAAACAAAAACCCGGATTCCTTCAATCAGCTGCAGGGAGGAAACAGGAAAACTGCTGCTGGTTCTTCCACCCAGCAGAACCGACCCGGTTCTGTTTCAGGAGACACACAGGAAGTTCAGCCGGTTTACAGGAAGACGCTGCTCCTCTTGGCTGAAGAGATCTTGAACAAAACTTCAGATAAAATGTATATAAATAACTGAACTGGTGCAAATTAAACTGCAGGAATTGTGAAAATAAATGATGACTCAGCAAAACGGACTCAGATGTTTAATGCGATTTGAAGCAGAACCTTCAGCTCTTCAAAGCGGTTCTGAAGTTGATTCATTTTCAGAGAATAAATAACTTTCAGATTTCTGCAGCATCAAAAATTATCTACAAATAATAGATAATAATAGAAAAATGTTCATTTTGACTTGTGATAATTAAGTTTATGTCACAATAATCACATTATGTTTGTGCTTTGATCTGTTGAAATGTATAAATAAATTTAATTATCGCTGCTCAGTAGAAACAGATGATTTTATGCTCAAACCTGCGAGTTTAAAAATCCGGTACCAGAACCGGTACCAGACCTGGGAGAGAAACCAGTTCAGTCTGGATCCCAGGAACCAGAACCAGAAGTCCAGCAGCGTTCTGGACGGTTCTGTTCTGCAGAGGCGGTCCGGTTGGGTTTTTCCACTCCGGGTCCAGAAATAGAACTGGACTTATTTTGGGCCGGCGCTGTTTGTCCGGAGAGGAAATCCTGGCCTTCCCCCCCACCGGGCCGGGTCGGGAGGAAATGGAAAGTTCCTCCCGACCCGGTTCTATTGTCCTACAGAACCTGCAGTCTGAGAGGACAAACAGGCCGTCTGGGTCCAAACCCAAACAGCATGGTTCTGGTTCTGGTCCTAACCTGCCAGGACCCGAAGGAACCAGAGTCAGAACCAGACTGTCTGGACCGTTCTACTAGGATCAGAACTGGTGGAGGAGATCCCAAACCGGGTCGAAACCGGGTCACTGCATGTTAAATGTTCTGGACCAGAACCAGAGGATGAAGGATCAACCGACACCTAACCAATAAAACCAGAGGAGAACTGGGCCGAACCGGCCCTGGAACCATGAAGAGGTTTTTATCTTGACCCAAACAGAAACGATCCGGCGAAACCCAGAACCAGAACGTCCTACAGAGAAGCTGACCCTGAAGGCAGCATGGCGCCGGTCCAGCAGGGAGTATCTGGTACCAGCGCCAGAGTCCAGCCGGGTGAGATCAGCTGACAGAACCGGCTGCTGACATCACAACCTGAGAGGGTTCTGGTGATGCATTCAGGAACTGTGGGATAAAACCCTGCTGCTGGTCAACATGCAGTCACCACCTGGAAGCTCCTGTTTCCTGTGGGCAGTGAAAGCATCACCCAGAGCGCTGACAGCAGTGAGGCGTTCAGGTGACTCACGTCACCATCAGACTTCTGAGTCACGTTGCTGGGCTTTGGTCAGAACCCATACGGGCGACCCGGTTCTGAAACATCTGCAGGCCGGTTCCAGGTCACCTGGATGACATCACAGGTCACATGATCTGCTTCTCGGCCCACCTCCAGGTTCTGTCCAGGTCCGGTTTGGGCTTCATCCCATCAGAACCCGTCAGAACCGGCCTCCAGCTCCTGCAGCTGATTTAGCGGTGAAACATTTGAACACCATGGATGACCTCTGACCTCCACCTGGAGAACCCCTCAGGAGTCGGTTGTCATGACAACGTGGTGACTAAAATATTCACCCTGACCAGATTATTTACGATTAATCTGAAGAACCGGGTCGGTTCCAGCAGAAGAGTTCAGCCCAGAAGGTTCTGGGTAACTAAAGCTTCTGGACCGAGCAGAAAGGTTCTGGAGCTTCTGGCCTGGAGGTCAACACCTGACCCGGTTCTCAGTCTGACCCAAACTGCTCCAACAGAACCTGAACACTGGTTCTGACCCGAAAACTCCTTCAACTTTACAGGGAAAACCCAACAGGTTCTGGATCTCCACAGTGGTTCTGCTCTGGCTGAACAACCTTCAGGACGGGTTCGGAGAAGTTGGGCCTCAGAAACTGGATCCTGGCTCGGCTCAGGACCAACTGGGTCTATTTTTAGAGAACCGGTTTCAGGGTCAAACCTCCATGAAGTCCAGCTGCTGCGGGTTCTGACCCTCCTGGACCGGACCGTGTCCCGGTATCGGCCTCCCCTCCCCCTGGGTGAGTTCTGCTTACCGTAAACCCGGAGCCATCCCTGCTGCTGGGACACGGTGTCCCCCAGGATCCGGTCCACCAGCGGATCCAGGAGACCAGGTCCGCCCTGGAGGGAGTCCGGGTCCGCCGGTACCGAGTCAGGCTCCATGTCCGCCGAGGAAACTCGCTGTGCCGGGGAGAGGCTCCGGAAGGGCGCGTTAAGCCGGGAGGAGTGTGTGAAAGTGGGATAAAGTGAGAGTGTGATCCCGCATGGAGGCTCCGGGGCTCTGGCCGCCCCGCTGCTCCCTGCAGGCCGCTAGCTGCTCCCGCTGCCGCCGGCGGCGCTCCGGCTGGCCCCCCGGTCCTGCCTCATGGCTCCAGTTCTGGGAAAAACGGTCCAAACTTCAACCAAAGCTGCAGAAACAGGAAGCCGGGAACCTCCCCTGTCCTTCCCGCTGAATTACTCCCCACAGTCCGGCAGGCGGAGCGCAGAAAGCGGCTGGAAGTCCGGGATCCAGGCGGAGGACGGCGAGTCTCCGGCGGGCTGGAGGTCTGAGCTGCTGCCGCTCCACGGGAGCGCGCAGGCAGCGGGGCTGCGCTGCGACGTGCCAGCCCCGCGGGAGCGCGCAGGGAGATCCGGGAGGAAGACGAGGAAGTCCAGGACCTGATGAAGGCCGACCAGAACCAGAAGTCTGGGTCGAAACGGGACAACCCAGTTAAATATTATTATTATTATTATTATTATTATTATTATTATTATTATTATTATTATTATTATTATTAGTATTATTATTATTATTATTATTATTATGTCTAAGATCACCTTAAAGGTCCAAATCTTCGGAGTTTTAACCAAATTAGTGTGAATTTATGTTTTCAGTTCATTCATTCATCAGGTCTTTGATGCTGTATGGTGGATAGATAGATAGATAGATAGATAGATAGATAGATAGATAGATAGATAGATAGATAGATAGATAGATAGATAGATAGATAGATAGATAGATAGATAGATAGATAGATAGATAGATAGATAGATAGATAGATAGATAGATAGATAGATAGATAGATAGATAGATAGATAGATAGATAGATAGATAGATAGATAGATAGATAGATAGATAGATAGATAGATAGCATTTATTGTCATTGAACAGAATTCAACGAAATTTCCATTGCAGCTCCCGTGCAAAAGGTCAAATATATACAGTATAAATAAGCAAACACACAATAATAATAATAACAATATATACAACTAAATTAACTAAAGGCACCAAAGAAGTAGCAGCAGGTCCAATTATGGCAAAGTACAGATAATGTGACAGTGCAAAGTGCAGAACAATATGGCTGTGTGGGGGTGGGGGATATGTATGTGTGACTGCGAGGTTATGATATGTGTGGGAGGGGGGGGCGGCAGGGAGTAATGGCTCTGACGGCTGTGGGGAAGAAACTGTTTCTCAGTCTATTTGTTGTAGTCCGTATATTCCTGTACCGCTTGCCTGATGGCAGCGGCACAAACAGTCTGTGGCCCGGGTGGCTGGAATCCATGGCTATGGATCCAGCTCTCTTCTTGACCCGGTCTGTGTAAATGGAGTCCAGGTCTGGGAGGGGGCATCCCACAATGCCTTGTGCTGTTCTCACCACCCGTGTCAGTTGTTTCCTCTCCAGTGCTGTGCAGCTACCATACCACACAGTCATGTTGAGGCAGAGAATGCTCTCGATCATCGCCCTGTAAAAGTTTACGAGCAGCCGTGAGGAAAGTCCAGCCCGTCTCAGTTTCCTGAGGAAGAAGAGCCTTTGTTGTGCTTTCTTCACCAGGTGGGAGGTGTTTGTGTTCCAGGAGAAGTCAGACGTGATGTGGAGGCCCAGGAACTTGATGTTGTCCACACGTTCCACCACTTCTCCATCTATGAGAAGGGGAGTGTGATCCGTCCTCCTGGACCTTCTGTAATCCACAATGACCTCCTTGGTCTTCCCTGTGTTCAGCACCAAGTTGTTGGCTGAACACCACTGAGTGAGCTGCAGAATCTCCTCTCTGTAGTGGGTCTCGTGGGAGCTGAAGAGACGTTAACTGATCCAGCAGCAGACCGTTCAACAGTTTATCATATGGACCACTGACGGTTCTGACGGTTCTGACGGCTCTGTGGTTCTGGAGCATGAAGACTTTTCAGGGTCAGAGGTCACGTTTTACATGGAGATGAAGGGTCTGGAGGAAAGAGTCATTATTATCACAGCTTAAAAAAGACTTTATCCTAAAAAATGAAATGTTCTCATAACTGAAATGATCCAAGAGTCTTCAGTCTCCACCAGCAGTCAGTGTTTCAGTGACACGTGAAGAGGCCTCTGACTGAAGACTGTTGCTTTAAAAAGCCTCAGGATTCTTATGACATGCTAACAGCTCAACATCCAGAGATACAATTTCACAGTAACATCTGAGCTGGCAGCTCAGCTAATCCGCCACCTTTGCTTCTGCCTCTCCTCTCTAAATCTCTGTCTGGTCAGAAAGATGTTGGAGTCTGGGATGTGATCCCTGATGGATGGAAGAGATGGCTTTAACTTCCTCCTTTTCCTGGGATCTGGGGTCAAAGGTCAGGAACTATTAGAGCTTTTCAGATGCTAGCAGCTGCTCCCGGTAGTGAAAACAATACCACATTGCCACGGTTACGCATCATAACAACTGTCTGAAAACAGAAAGCATCCAGAACCAGGAGGACTGAAAATCCAAACATTCAACCAGAACATGGAAAGTCTGGAAACAGAACCAGTCAGAACCAGCAGAGCTGCTCTGTGCGGCGCCGTTCTGAAACCTGAGATCGAAGCTTCCTGTTGGGCCGCAGCGTTCTGGATGTTCTCCTTGGTTCTCCATGGTTCTCCTTGGTTCTCCAGGGTCGTCAGTTCTCCTGCCGTCTCCCACCAGGTCCTTCACCACTCAGGAAGAGTCGGATCATGGTTCTGTTTCTGGTCCACTTTGTGCTTCTTTCAGAACAGTTCCTACAGTTGGTCCAGATTTAGGTATATTTTATTCATCTTGTGTTTTTGTCTTGTGTTTGATCAGCAGGTTTGGTTTTCTCTTATTTTGGACCTTTTCTCTCTGTGATGAGTTCATTTCTATTGTGATCCTTTTTCTGGTTCTGGTTCTGACCCAGTCTGTATGTTCGGCCCTGATCCAGGGCTCTGTACCTCTCAGGGTTCGGGTAGAGCAGGTCCAGCTCCATCGGAACCTGACTGGTGTTCTGCAGGCAGCGCTCTGCCTCCCCCTGCTGGTCCCTATTGGTACCGCAGTTTTCTACCAGTTCGGTTGAAGTGGTGAACCGAACTCTGAGGAAGAACCGTTCAGATGAATAATTCTGTTTCAGTCAATGTGAACTGAAGTCTGAACCGGTTCTTCAGGGGAATCAGTTCTCTAGTCCACAGTTTGACCAGCAGGGGGCGGCAAAGCCCCAGGAAACTCCAACATGCAGGACAAGGAAGAACATAAAGTCTGCAGGAGCCTTTAGGGATTCAGTTTGAGAACATTTCCTCAAGAGATGATTGGTTTGGTGACATCATGAAGGACAATCCGTCCGTCCGTCCAAATCAACTTTATTATCCCCAGGGGGCAAAAAAAGATGAGTTTTGTCTTTACAACATGACTAATGTACAACTGAAGCATTACAAGATGTAATACTTCATCAGTTGTTGAAATGTGTTACACAAACAAACTTGACTGATTGATACGTTGTGAACCTGGAATTGATCATGTGAATAGCAGCTGGAATAAGAGATTTTTAACAATATGGCTTCTATAAGGTAATTAATAATTCTGCCCACAGAGGAAGGAAGGCCTTCGTTAAAGACCGAGCATCACAGAGGAACTCTCAGCTCATTAAGAGAAATATGTCAGTGATTTTACTGCAAACCTTGAAAATACTTTGTAAGCAAATCTTGTTTTTGGTGGAAAGTAACAAAAAGTAAGAACAGATTCAATAAAGCAAGATTAAAACGTAAAGAAAACAGAGCTGCAGACAGAAGTCCACATGTGGGAGAACTTTCCTTACTTCACAATCTACCTGTGACTCAAATCTCAACTTTCCATCAATGATCACTCAGGTACTGATAGCTGAGGTCCAGCCTGGTCATTCAGCACCGGACAGATGGGATGTTCTGCCACGGCGGACCGGAGGCTGAGAAAACAGAGACACAAATACAGGAACACAAGGACTGGTGAACTAAAATGTTTAGTAGATGGGATCAGAACCTCAGCCGATGCTTTAAGTGCAGAGTCGTTTCTTACCTAGCTAGTCGTTAGCATAGCCGTCACTGCGGCCAGGTGAGTCTCATCCTCATCCTCCTCATCCTCCTGCTCATCCTCCTGCTCATCCTCCTCCTCCTCCTCCTCATCCTCCTGCTCATCCTCCTCCTCCTCCTCCTCATCCTCCTGCTCATCCTCCTCCTCATCCTCCTGCTCATCCTCCTGCTCATCCTCCTCCTCATCCTCCTGCTCATCCTCCTCCTCCTCCTCCTCCTCATCCTCCTGCTCATCCTCCTCCTCATCTTCCTGCTCATCCTCCTCCTCATCTTCCTGCTCATCCTCCTGCTCATCCTCCTCCTCATCCTCCTGCTCATCCTCCTCATCTTCCTGCTCATCCTCCTGCTCATCCTCCTCCTCATCCTCCTGCTCATCCTCCTCCTCATCTTCCTGCTTATCCTCCTGCTCATCCTCCTCCTCATCCTCCTGCTCATCCTCCTCCTCATCCTCCTGCTCATCCTCCTCATCCTCCTCCTCATCTTCCTGCTTATCCTCCTGCTCATCCTCCTGCTCATCCTCCTGTTCATCCTCCTTATCCTCCTCCTCATCCCCCTGCCCCTCCTCCCCCTCCTGCTCCTCCTGCTCCTCCTCATCCTCCTCATCCTCCTCCTGCTCCACGGGACAAAAAGCTTTGCTGTAACTTTTAGAAAGGTTTTCAGACGGTTCATTGGTTGTGAGTTCAAGTCCCGGTAAGACAAACTGATTAGCTTGGCTCTCACCAAACCTCCCACCTGCTGCTGTTTAAAGCTACAACGGAAAGACTTTTTGATCAAATACATAAATATTAATAATAGCCTAAATAAAAAAGATGCCTTTTTGATTCCTGTTATTTTTGATAAACAATGTAATGTGATTACTCACATTTCTTTTTAGTGTAACTTAAATTTTATTTTTGTCCTCCATAACTTTACAACTGATTTCTAATTTAGTTGTATTTTTATTAAAATGCCATTTGGTTTTTGAAAGAGATGAATTTTAAAGGTAGAGGTGGAAATGCTTCTTCTTCTTCTCCGTCAGTTTTATTGTGGTTGGAAAACATTACCGCCCCCAACCGGTAAGGAGCGTGGACTCCATGGCAAACGCAAATAAATAAAATAATAGTAATAATATAAAACAGAACCTGATATCTTCTGCTTCCCGAATCTTTCTAATATAAATCAACCATGTCCAATTTAATTTCCATATGACCAAAATTCATAACTTGTTTTGTGGGCAAAAACATCCATCATGTCTGAGGCTCAACAGAGAAGATCCAGAAAAAGTTCTGAAAATATTCTGCTGATGTTGCATCTCCATGCAGTCAGTGAGGAGAACCAGGAGCTCCACCAGCACATCCTCTGTCTGACCTCATCTGCGCTGCAGAATGTCTATAAGCTCAAATCTGGCTTTGAAATGTCCAGTTGATCAGTTGATCAGTTTCTCTTGTTTGTCCACAGGAGGAACAGCCACTGACCTGACAGGAGCGAAACCTGACAGAAAGTCCACTCAGACACAAAGTCCTGTAGTAGTTGGTTTTTATTATTGAAATGTTAGGTTTGGGTTTACAGGCAGGTGTGAACAGAGATGGAAAGAGAAATCCTGCAGGCTGAGCAGCTGCAACATGGCCACCAACATGAAGAACGACAGCAGATCAAACGGCCCATATAACTTAAAATACTGATCACAGAGCTGGAGCTGCACAGGCTGCAGGCACCACAGGCGAGTCGCTGAAACAGACGGCAGGAGGACATTCTGGGGTCTGGTGGTCCAGGATCGGTCTGCGAGAATTTAAAACCTTTGCTGACGTACCAACAGCTGTCCTTTAAGGCGCGAACCGACTCGCCTGCCTGATGATGGGCTCAAAACCTCCTGAAAACCCACAAAGAATCAACACAAACAGTAAAGGTGGAAGGCAACAGCTCTCAGCCCTGTATACAAGCAAGCAGAGATAATAATAATTATAACAATTAGAATAATAACATACCACAGACGTTATGATAGGGGATATATTTTCACCTGGAGGTTTCAGTTGATTGATTGTGATCAGACATAATGGGGCTGCTCAGGATCAAATCAGCCAATCACTTATTTACACACATAATAATAAACTCCTCGCTCTAACTCATAATAAAAAACATTCACTCAAAGATAAAACATTTGTAATAATTATTAGCACCAGTGTATCAGATAAAACTCTCGCTACGCAGAATGTACAAAGTTGCATAGTGTTTGGATGTGGAGACCGAGGCGAGGCGTTGCAGCGTGGGAACGCACCGTGAGCCGAAGCTGCCAAAGTCCAGAAGGGGTCATTCAGGGGTCATTCAGGGGTCGGAACGGGATTTTACACACAAAACAATCCAACAGGGGATCCGTCACGTTCCAACATTAGAACAGCATTTTAGCCGGTGAAACCAGGAAGCTTCAGATCGTTGGGAACAAATCATCTCTTTCAGAAGTTTCTGCCACAGACAGAACTCCTGGTTCACCCCTCAGGTTCTGATCGTCCTCCCACTGAGGAACAGTCGTCCAGGATCTTCTTCAGACTTTGTCCTGGAACATGCTAGCAGCTAGCTGGAAGCCGCCTGTCCAACCCGGCCTGCTTCCATCATGCTAATGAATACACAGAACCAAACCGGCTTTGAGAGTCCGAAGTTACGCTGTTCAACCTGAGACAACAAAAGTTTGCTAAGCTAGCATGCTAAGGCTAACAAGCTAACTAGTGAGCTAGTTAGTGAGCTCACTAGTTAGTCTCTTTGCTATAGATAGGAGGTTAGCATGTTAATTTGGATTTATTGTGAAAAAACGATGCTGCTCAGTGAACCTAATCGCCTGCTCCTTCAATAGCACTGAAGATAAATTGTTTGTAACATGGAAAACTAGCTTACCAACATTAACCTCTCCAAGCTAATGCAAATGTTCCGTTGCTAATTATTGTGACAAATAAAAGTCATATTAAAATATTAATCTATTTCCAGGAGAAAATCAGCAGCTGGACTCAGTAAAATGTTACTACACTTAAAAAATGTGCAGAAGCCTAACGAGAAACTCTGTAAGACCTTCAGAAAACCTGGAGACCTGCTGCTGAAGGTGACCTTGATTAAAAGGTCTGGCAGGATAAAATGAATCCAAACGCTGCAAATCAGACCAGAGCGTTAAGTTCAGGTATTGCTGTTCATCTGGAGCCAACCTTTAAAATGTTTCTCTATGAAAACAAACATTAACTTTCATTTATTGTGGTCAATAAACAGATTCGGTTGCTGAACCATTGAAGCTCTTAATTATGTGGGACATTTTGTTTCTGTCTGTGACGGAAAACTTCTGCTTCCCAAAGAATTCCCAACTTCTATCAAGGCTGAAATGTGGAAAATTGTAAATGAGAAAGAGTTTGGGTCTGGTTTTATCTGTCTGGACTTTGGCAGCTTCCCTGCAGCAGTTTATGTGACTTTACAAAACACTGCCACCTGCTGGAGGTGTGAATACTGCAGAAAAGAGGACTTGAACTATTTTCCCTGCTGTCCGTATCGAGAGCGTAGCTTCAGGAAGAGGATCTGAGAATTCCTTCACGTGTTGAATGTTGGAGACAAAAATATGGCGAGGCGCCAGAGGGCTGCAGTCACGTTGGGTTTATGGTTCTGGTTGTCTCTCCGAGGTTCGTCCGCCTCGCTGCCCAGCGTCTCTGCACCGCACAGTTCACTGTAACGACGCCGCCGTCACCAGCAGCTGCCTCTCTACTGGGCGTGGCTGAAATGTTGGCAAAGAAAGAACTGTTTTGGTAAAAGTCGGCACGCTTGCCGGAGTGTTAGATGTGAGCGTGGAGGAAACGGGGCGGCTGGACGATGTGGGCGGGGCTAAGGCTGCTCCAGCGACGGCGTGTTGAAGCAGCCTTCAGGTAACGTTGCCTTGATGTCGTTCAGGTTGTTGATGTCGCTGCGGATCTCTCGGATCTGCCGGTCATAGTCGTCGATCATCTGCTTCTGTGTGCTCGCCACATCATTCAGCTCCCTCAGCTTCTTGTCCAGCTCGCTGCCGGCCATCTTGTCCTTGGCTCGCTTCAGAGACTCATCAATCTGGTTCAGTTTGCTAAGATCCACTTTATCAATGTTTCCTGCAGAAACACGTGACAGTTAGTCTGTGAGTCACAGCTAATGTTGGCACCGAGAGAGACGAGTTCTGGACCTACCCAGCTGATCCATTAGATCTGTGATGATCTTCAGGACCGTCTTCACCGTACTCTTGGCCTTGCGAGCGTTGTCCTCGGCCTGCTTGGCGGTATCCGACGCCTGCAGGACAGATCAATCCCTCCGACTATCAGCAATGCTCTTGTTAAACAGTTCAACACTTCCTCATAGATCAGAGCATTAGTTCGTACCATGGAGGCCATCATCATGTCGCTGTCGGCCTCAGCCTTCTTCTTCTTCAGCTCCTCCTCTGCGGCGCTCAGCTGATCCATCATGTCATCAACATCTTTGTCCAGCTTGTTTGTGTCCTGCAGCGCCTTCTCTGCTTCCTCTTTAGTCTTAGCCGAGCCCTGCCAGGACACGATGTGAGGAGACGGTGAGCGGACAAAGAGGATCAGACCTCCTGTCAACCAGCAGGGGGCGCCTCCTTACCTTCTGGATGTTGCCTGCGATCTTCTCAGCCTCTTCAGCCTTCCTCTTGGCTTCCCCAGCGTCACTAGCAGCATTACCAAGCGCCTCCTTCGCCTGCCGGGTCTTCTCGTTGGCGGCCATGATGGTGGCATTGATGACGGGGATCTTCTTCATGGCTTCCTCTGCTGCTGTCTTGTTGTCGTTGACCCTCCTGTCAAAGTCTGGAAGAAGTTTGGAAATAACCATCAGATTAAAATGATTTAGAAGGAAAACATTTACAATAAGTGGAAAACTAGAGCAACATTGTCTCCACATTTAATTTCCTGCAACAGTGCATCAACATCCCTTCAGTTTTCTCTTAGACAAGAACTTGTTTATTAAGAGTTCTGCATTGATTAAGGTTTTTTAATGCACAGATTGAGAAAATGTAAAGCTAAAAATCCCCGAAATGTTCTTGTGAAAAATGGTGATTGTTTTTCCAGTAAACAGAAAGATTGCAACAGTTTGCATCTCTCTCTGCTTCACGGAGTCTCGTCTCTCATCTCCATGTTTGCTGAAGAGCAGTCTAAGGTGAGCAGCAGGTTTGGACTGGAAGCGGTTTCAGTACCTCGCAGGTCCTCCAGGATGTTCTCTGCTTCTTTGAAAGTTGACTGGCCTTTCTTCGCCGCCTCCTCGGCTAGAGCTTTAGCGGCATCGGCTCTGGCCAACAGCTGGTCTGCAGTCTGTGGAGCAGAAGGAGGTTTACTGTCCTGTGGCTCAGCCGGAGGAGACTCGGGTCACAACCTGAACTCACCTGCTGCTCACTCTTCCCTTTCTCCAGCAGCTTCCGGACCTCCAGCTCTTTGGGCTTCAGGTCGTCTCGCAGCTCGTTGTACTCCCGTTCTGTCTTGTCAATCAGGTTGTCCAGATCGGACGCCTCCTTCTTAATTTTTTTGGCATCATCCTGAGATCAGGCGCATCATTATTAAGTTTGACTCCTTAAGCAACGCGTGTCTTTTTTACCTTGCTAACATTTACCTCCAATGTCTTGGTGTCAAACGGCGGGAGGCTGGTCAGGTTGGCGAACAGCTTCAGAGCTTTGTTCCCGGCGTCCTCTGCCTCCGCCTGCACCTTGTGGGCCTGTTTCTCCAGATCCTTGGCCCGGTCCTTCGCCTCGTTGTAACTGATCAGGAGGAGGAGTCAGAAACTCAGGAAGTTCTAAATTTGTTGGAAACTCATGGCCTTGAAGTCCAAAACTTCAAACAGGCTTTACACACAAGGACAGCAAACTGACTTTAAAAGAGACAAACTGCAACAAAAACCACAAAATAGACACAAATAGAAAACATTTTACAGGCAAAGATGTTGCATGAAGCAACTAGAGAGACAAAACAGAGATTCAAAAGTCCTAAATCAAAGCTGCAACATTGCCAGCACGACAGAGTCGTGTGTGTCTGTCCCTTTAAAACCGTTTTCATCCAGACAAACTGAAACGGGACCTACATCTTGTTGAGCTTGTCAATGTCGTCAGCCATCTTGCTCTCGCCGTCGATGGTCTTCAGCAGCAGGTTATATGCTTTGGTTGACGTGTCGTTGGCATCTTTAGCGATCTTTTCGATCTGATCAGCATCCAACTTGTGCCTGTAGGGAACAACATTTCAGTTGTCCTGGATGCATTCAGTTCTTTCAGGTCGGCCAATCAGAGCCGCCGGTGGTGAAGTCTTACTTGTCGGCGAGGCGTCGAGCCTCCTCAGCCAGCAGCGTCATGTTGTTGGGCTCTCCAGTGCCATCGGTAGGTTTGATGTCCTGTGAATAACGTCGGCTCAGTTACCTGCCACTGATCAATCCGTTAAATATCAGGACAATATTGACGTCACTTACCACTTTGCTGACGGCATCCTTGGCCTTGGCCAGTTCCTGCCGAGCTCGGTCTATCAGGCTCTCGGCGTCTCGGACTCTGTCACGCGCGCGGTCAGCCTGAGCGCTGGTGCCGTCCACCGTGTTGCGGATGCTCTGCAGTCGGTTCCACTGGGTGGTCAGGGTGGCGTTCAGGGAGTTCAGACGGTCCAGCAGACCTCGGTCTGCGTCTGCAAGGACCCGGTCAGGCGGTACGTTAGCACACCTCGATGCTGATCTGACTGTTGGTTTAATAACACCACCTTCTGCTCCTCACATTGTTCTTCTATGTGTGGCAGTTTGCAGAGTTACCTTTGCTATTCTGAGCCTCTGCCAGCAGCTCCATGATGACCTTTTCTGCCTCCTTCAATCTGTCCTCAAAGGCCTTATCACTGACCGTATCCTGGCCGGAGCCCAGATTATCTATCAGCGTCTGGAGTTCTTGGAGCTTCTGTCTCTGCTGGTTCACCTGGACACCATTTTAGAAACCATTTTAGTTTGAAGGGTCATGTGAAGCAGTGAAGCTCTGATCAACGACTGCTCACCTTGTCTCGGACCAGACCGTAGCAGGACGGACACTGCTGGCAGCCTGGCACTGACCGGTTGTAGAAATAATTCTCCTCACACATATCGCATCGAGCTCCAACGAAACCGGGCCGACACTCGCACCGGCCGTCTTCCTTACACTGACCTGACAGAGAGCCTTCATGGTCACAGTCACACGCTGGGCAGGAAACAGAAAGACAAGAGTTTCACACCTTTACTGATCTAGAATAACTAAAACTATGATAAATATTTCATCTCCTTTCTTCAGGAAAACTACAAGGATTGGTTCTTGTATCTCTTGGATACCGCAGAGATCCAAAACCCAACTGTAACTTTAAAGTAACTAAGTTACAAGTGAAAGAAACTTGTTTGGGTTTGTCCTCACGTTTGCATCCAGAGGAGCTGAAGCCGAAAAAGTTGACCTCACAGCGGTCACAGTGCTGGCCGGCGACGCCGGGTTGGCACTCGCATTGTCCTGAGTCGATGTCACAGTCACCACTGGTGGAGCCGATTGGGTTGCAGTTACACCTGTGGACAGGTAGAGACAGACAATTGGCAAACAAACTCATCAGATCAACCCTCCGCTGGATTCCTGGTTTTTAACTTCCAACCCTGATCTGTTCAGCCACGATGAAAGACATGAAATGACTTTATGTAGAGCTGCACAGTGAAGGGAACTCACTCCTCGCAGCCATTGCCGCTCTGCAGGTTGAAGAATCCCAACTGGCAGGCGCTGCAGTCGCGTTTATCCACGTTAGGGAGACACTGACACTGACCGGTGACCGGAGAGCAGCTGGTCTGCTGATCCACTGTGCCCAGCGGAGAACAGGAGCAGGCTGACCAAAGGACCGACAGGAAACACTAAGGTGAAAAGCTCAATGCTGTGAATCCAAGACGAGTCCCAAACTGGTTCTCTGAAAACTGTGTGAAGAACTGAGGCTGCAGCTCATCTGACGATACATAAGCAGTAAAATCTGAGCACTGCAGCGTCAACCAGTAGCTGTGAGTAAAACCTGTTCCTGGTCGTCCACAGAGCGATACGAACGGAGCCTTACCTGCACACTTCTCAGCAGGGTTGGAGGCGTGCGGGTCTCCGAAGAAGCCCGCCTTGCAGCGGTCGCAGAAGAAGCCGTCGGTGTTGTAGATGCACTTCAGGCATTCTCCTGTCTCGCGGTTGCAGTTGCCGACGGCGTTGGGGTCGATGTTATTGCTGCACTGGCAGGAGCGGCAGGGTCGGGCCGGCCCGTTCTGACCCAGAGGGTCCCCAAAGAACCCGTCGTCGCAGAGCTCACAGCGCTTACCTGCACACAGGTTCACATAACACGATGATGTCTACTTCTACTGATCTTAAAAGTTTCAAAAACATGTCAAAGTCAGCTTAGTTAGAATATTTTTAGAAAATCCTCTCTTGGAAGAAGCGTGACGTTGCTTGGTGTCCATCCTCTGTGGTACCTGTGGTTCCAGCAGGACAGTTGGTGCAAACCACTTCTCTGGTTTTGGGGACGACGGCGCAGGTGGCTCCGCCGGGGCAGGGACACGGCCGGCAGTCGCCCGCTGCGCCCTGAGTGGCGTCGCCATAAAACCCGTCCTTGCAGCGCTCGCAGCTCAACCCGGCAGTGTTGTCCTGACAGTCACAGGCTCCTGGACCGGAGACACGGAAACCAGAGACGCTTTCACAGCCAGATGACCACGGAAAGCAAGAACTACAAATAAAACACTTTCTCAACATGCAGTTACAAACAGGCAGAAGGTCAACATTCCTGGAAGATCCACAAACTTAAACTAAAGCAACTGGAAAACTAGTTAGAGAAGCAACAGAACGCAGGTTTACTGGTGGATCCAGTTAGAACCTCAAGAAACCAGTTAGGAACAAACCCAAGATTCTGTCTAAAACCTGAAAAAGACCAAACAAAGACCCTGTGACCATCAAACCGTCTCCTCCCAGTGTTCCCAGTGTCAGGCTGGGAGGCGGCACTGCAGTCAATAGACCCAGGATTCCCAGTGTTCCCAGTCTTACCAGTATCAGGGTGGCAGGCGTCGCTGTGTCCATGGCAGTTGCAGACTTCACAGGAGCTGAAGGGTCCGAGCTCCCGCTGGGCCCGGCGGTATCCCAGGGTGCACTGCTCACAGTGCTGACCCTGGTAACCCGGCGGACAGGAGCACCGCTCCACCCAGCGGGCCGGCACACCTGAGCCCCTCCTCGCCGTCACCAGGGAGACGTTGTCCAGGTAACCAGCACCTGCAGACGCAGAGAAGGTTCATGGCAGAACGGCTGAGGAGGAGGAAGGTGAGGAAGGTGAGGAACGTGATGAAGGTGAGGAAGGTGAGGAAGGTGATGAAGGTGAGGAAGGTGATGAAGGTGAGGAAGGTGATGAAGGTGAGGAAGGTGAGGAAGGTGATGAAGGTGAGGAAGGTGATGAAGGTGAAGAAGGTGAGGAAGGTGAGGAAGGTGAAGAAGGTGAGGAAGGTGATGAAGGTGATGAAGGTGAGGAAGGTGAGGAAGGTGAGGAAGGTGAGGAAGGTGATGAAGGTGAGGAAGGTGAGGAAGGTGAGGAAGGTGAGGAAGGTGATGAAGGTGAGGAAGGTGAGGAAGGTGATGAAGGTGATGAAGGTGAGGAAGGTGAGGAAGGTGAGGAAGGTGATGAAGGTGAGGAAGGTGAGGAAGGTGATGAAGGTGAAGAAGGTGAGGAAGGTGAGGAAGGTGAGGAAGGTGAGGAAGGTGAGGAAGGTGATGAAGGTGAGGAAGGTGAGGAAGGTGATGAAGGTGAGGAAGGTGAGGAAGGTGATGAAGGTGAGGAAGGTGAGGAAGGTGATGAAGGTGAAGAAGGTGAGGAAGGTGAGGAAGGTGAGGAAGGTGAGGAAGGTGAGGAAGGTGAGGAAGGTGAGACGCCTACTGCGCTCGCTGTAGGTGCCCCGGATCTTGATGGCCGTCAGGTTGTGGAGAAGTTTCTGGAAGTCGGAGTCACTGATGGCAGGTCTCCAGGGGTAACCTGGCTGCTCATGGAGCCTGAACCAGAACCAGAACCAGAACCAGAACCAGAACGGTTTCATTTAGTCAGGACCGACAGAGAGCTGAGGAATCTTCTCTGAACAAGAACGGCTGGTCTCACCTGAACACAAAGGTCTGCATGTTCTCGTTGGGGTAGGCGTTGCCCTGGGCGATGAGCGGCACGGCCAGCCTCATGCCGGCCCCCTCCAGGATCAGATCCTCGGCCGACAGCCGGGCGTCCCGCCGCTCCACTCGGAACGTCATGCTCAGGTTTTGTCCATAACTCAGCATCTGATTCCTCAGGAACTTCTCTGTGGAGCAGAAAACACCAGCAGTGAGTCTCTGAGGGGAACCGGAGGATCCGGGCGGGTCAGGGTCCGGTACCTGGGGCCACCAGGTACAGGGGCTGGTAGTCTTCAGACACCAAGGACACTTCCTGTCCAGCGGGAGACCACTGGACAGAGACGGTGGATCCGTCCCGCGTCTGGCCGCTCCACTCCTCTGTACCTGCAAACAGGAACAGGAAGTCAGAAGCTGACACTAGAGGGTTAGCGTGCCCAGAGTTTGGGCTGCAGGCGGAGTTCACCTCTGTCGAAGGTGGAGCTGATGGTGTGGACGCTGTAGCCTTCGGCGCTGTCGCACACAGACGAGTGCTGGAAGCAGAAACAGGCTGTGCAGCCCTGAGGGTTGTTGGGGTCCAAGTTGAAGTAACCTGGTTTACATCTGGAGGGACAGACGGGTCGATATAAAGACTGTCTTAACGAGGAACAGAACCTGAGTGCGGGCCTTACCTGTCGCAACTGAAGCCCTCCACGTTGTCTTTACAGCGGCACTGACCCGTGTTGACGTCACACTCCTGGGTGCTGCCTGACGGCGAGCAGCTGCAAGGCCTGGCAGACAAGCACAGGGTTAAATTCACCCACAAAGCTCTGGGAGACAAAACGACCCAAACTCAACGATGTGGCCAGCAGATGGCGCTCAGAGGACACAGTTCCTGAGGCAGCTCAGATCAGACTCGGTTCATTCCTGCTTTTCAGAAACTAACGCTGCAGTTTCCCACTCTGTCATGATCCTGTTCCACTTTAAGGCAGTTTGTGTCCAGGTGAGGCGGCGGCGGCGGCGGCGGCTGCCTACCTGCAGCCGGCCTCGGTCAGGCTGTGGAACCCCGGCTGGCAGCGGTCGCACTTCTCCCCGGTTACTCCGGGTTTGCAGGCGCATACGCCTCTGTTGTTGCACTGAGGAGACTCAGAACCTGCAAACACACAAACGGCCGTCAGCTCGGTGACCTTTAACCTCCCATAGATAGTTAGTGTCAATGAAATAAGCAGAGAGGCTGGAATAGAGCAGGAAAAGCTCATTCCACCTGAGGACACACAACCAGGTTTACAGGAACGTCCTCTGAGAAAGAATCCAATAAACTGAACACAGGATACATGCAGACAGAGACACTCAATACAAAACAGAACAAGAGCTAAAAACGATGCAAACACCAAACAAATCCACAAAACTGTCCCCATAAAAACCCATAAAAATATCAAAGCAACAAGTAAAGATGTCAAATATGCCAGAAAGGAGCAGAACATTATAATCAACACAGAGTTGCCATGGATATGAAGAATATCCAGATAAATGGGAAACATTTATCTGGATATTCTTGAAATGACCAGCAGGGGGCAGAAAACACAGCCGTGTCTTCAGGAAACCTGTTTCTATTTTCTGTTCAGTTCAAGGTTCTTAAATCAAGTTTATGATCTTTATGTTTTACAGTTTGGTTTTATATTTATTAACTTATTTTCCGTCTGAGCCGTTTTGTGTGAGTTTATAGTGCAGAGTTGATGCAACAGTTTCTGTTCCTCAGACTTGAAATGAACCGGTTGACCTGTCAGATAAGAGCGTGGGCGTAGCAGATTCATGCGTCCATCATCCACGTTTCAGTCCCAGGATGAAAGGATTAATTTGCAGTTTATGCAGCCAGCTGCCGGGACTCACCGATGGAGTTGCAGTTGCAGGGCAGGCAGCGGTTGCCGCTCTGGTCTCTGTGGTAGTTGTCAAGGCAACGCTCACAGTTGGGCCCGTCGGTGTTGTCGGCGCAGTTCCTGCAGTGACCTCCGTGACCCGTGGCCCGGTACAGCTCGGCGTCGAAGTAACAGTCTGAGCTCTTCCTGTTACAGTCGCAGGCTGAAACACGGAAACACAACAATCCCTGAATGCATCCAACATCCAGACCCAATCAAACTCAGAGCCAGGAACCCTCAACAGAAACGACAGTCTGTCTTCGTGTTGTTTCATTGTGGACAAGCTGTTTTCTGTTTCCTTGGCAAAAAAAATATTGTTTTAACAGAACATGAGACAAAACCGCAGCAGGCCTCCTGAATATGCAGAAAGGCATCAGTCAGAGTCATAATGCTGGTCAGAACTGGAGCAGAAACAGCAGAACTCCACTGGTCAGTCCTGACTCAGGGGAAGTAAAGACACAGAGAGCTTTTACATCCCTGGGCAGGGTGCAGGTTTGTTAAGTCTCCAATCTCTCATTCTCATGTCTTCCCATTAAAACCAGTAGAGCTGGTTGTTCCTAAACCACTGAGTTCTGCATTAAGGTTTGAGTTTGGTGTCCCAATCAAAACGTCGTCACTCTTCTGTTTTCCTTTTATATTTTCTTTATAATTCTGGATTTTAGTCATGAAACTAAAACAGTTTATCAACATGACGATGATTTCTGGCCTTTGGAAAAGTTTCCCTGACTCTCATGTTTCCTGCAGTGTGGGACAGTGAGCACTTAGTCATGCCTCTGCATTAAACAGGAACTACAACTCCCACAATCCCCCAGAGACCTGGCCAGAGGCCAGCGCAGCTGTCCGCTCTCTGGGCCGGTTTCGGTCGGTAACTGGTGACTCACGCAGACACTCGTTGGCGCTGTCGGCCGTCGCCCTCATCCACGGCCGGTCGTTGAAGAAAGCTTTGCACACGCTGCAGTCGACGCCCTCCGTGTTGTGTTTGCAGTCGCAGACCAGCCGGCCCCCGCTGTCCTTCACACACTCGCTGGCGTGGCCGTTACACTTACACCTGACGACACACACACACACACACACACACACACACACACACACACACACACACACACACACACCCGTTACACCTGGACGACACACCACTCAGCACATCACCTGACAAAGAAACAGCATTTCATCATCAGACGTGTCGTCTGAACGCAGCCTGTTGCTGTGAAATCTGTCATCGAGTTTTGAGCCGCTCTGGGAAGAGCCTGTTCCGCTCGGTGATTGAAGGTTTGCTTCGACCTCCTCAGGTGGAAGAATGGCTCCAACAGGACGGCGCTTGTTCAGCCTCTCAGGAGTTTCCTGGCACAGAGCCGTGGAAAGTCTGACAGCAGAAAGAACTTCGGAGAGCCTCGCTGGTCTGGAGCTCAGATCCGATAAACCTGAGCTGCACACGTTTCTGTCATCTCAGGCAAACGTTCAGAGAAATGATGCAAACACTGATTCATGAAAACAGCAAAACCGACAAAATCTATAATCACAAGAAATACCAAACAGAAATCAGGAGTGGAAAAACTCCGTCCATCTGTCCATCCCTGTTTTTCAGCTAAATTAGTTGGTTTTTATAGTTTAGTTGTGACTTTTCTTTACAACACAGCTGTTATCATGAACCTGCTAGCTCTGCTAGCTTTTGATAGCAGTTAACTCTAATCAAACTCTGACTATTAAACTAATGTTAGAAATTAGACATGATTTTAACTTTAGGCAACATAAATGTTTAGCAGCTAAGCTACAGACTGTTAGCTTAGCTTAAGCCAGCAGGTAAACTTTGAGCTTTAACTACATTTTATTAGATAAAATTTACAAAGTTATTTTTTGAATTAGGTAAAAATTGTCACTAAATGTGCATTTATGTAATTTCTGCTTCTTGAGTCATAAACTAATGATTATCAATGATTTCCACCAAATCTAATTTACAAAACAAAACAGATCTAAAGTAGTTTGTTCATATTAAATAATTTTGCACATCATCCAGTAAACATTGGTGTTAAACTGAACTGGCTTACATTAAACCAGTAAGCCTTAAGGAGTTAATAATCTGTTTCTGTTTGAACTGAGGCAGCAGATCAGGCCTGCAGGGTTTCAGAACCAGGACGAGTTCATGGATCCTGGTTAAAGTTCAACCAGCAGCATAAAGGTGAGCAGGACCGGCCCGGAGGAGCCGGGAGGTAAAGTCCGCTCAGAGACCACGCCTGGGTAAGAGAAGCCTCCGGTCTGTCAGGGCCCCCGACCCGCCCCGTCCCCGTTTCCCCGTAATCCGGCCCTGCTAGCCAGGAATGTCGGGAATGCTGGATGTGTAATGGAAATCTGCTCTACATTTCAAACAGATTATGGCTGCAGAGGCTCTGTGTTCAACACTCTGGTAATGGCTGTCCTCACCGCTTCCCCCCAGCGGGGCGGGAAATGGAGACCCCATGTAAACGCTGAGGCAGGCGTCAGGGCAGCGGACCACACAGGACCCATAAATCCACCTGACCCCACTTCTCCATTCACTGGAGGCCTCTTTTGTCTGAGCAGGCTGGAGAAGCCTGCAGAAACCCGGCCGTCAGATGAATGTTTAACTCGTGTTTACCTTCCTCCCACGGCGAAGTCAGAGATGGCGTAGTAGTAGGACTTGAGGACCTTGGGATCGTTGAAAACTTCGTCTCCGAACGTGTTGAGCCTGTTCAGGGTCACTCTGATGTCTGTGGCCGTCACCCAGTCCTAAACGGAGACGACACGGACGATTACAGCAAACATGCAGGCTGCAGCTTCGGCTCACAGCGTTTCAGTGGGAATGAACAGACTTTATCTAAACGCCAAAAGTGTGAATTGCAGCCACCTGAACAATCCCCAAAACCCCTCTCCTGTTCAAGCATGCAGGAAAATGCAACATGCTCCGTCTGGAGGCGGCGTGTCACAGATGCTAAAAGTGATAAACGTCTGAGGCTGGAAAATGAAATGAAAGGAGTTTTTATCAGAAATCACCGTTTCTGGACTCTGGAGGGAAACGGCTTCGGCCTCCGATCCTCATATTGAGACCAGAAACTCACAGAAACCTGGAGATTAATGTTGGCCTGAACCTGAGAGAGAATCGGGTCAGGAAAGGTTCTGCAGCTTTAAACCGGTTTACCGACGTTAAACTGGTTTACTGACGTTAAACTGGTTTACTGATGTTAAACTGGTTTACTGACGTTAAACCGGTTTACTGATGTTAAACTGGTTTACTGATGTTAAACTGGTTTACTGACGTTAAACTGGTTTACTGACGTTAAACCGGTTTACTGATGTTAAACTGGTTTACTGATGTTAAACTGGTTTACTGACGTTAAACTGGTTTACTGATGTTAAACTGGTTTACTGACGTTAAACTGGTTTACTGACGTTAAACTGGTTTACTGACGTTAAACTGGTTTACTGATGTTAAACTGGTTTACTGACGTTAAACCGGTTTACTGATGTTAAACTGGTTTACTGATGTTAAACTGGTTTACTGACGTTAAACCGGTTTACTGACGTTAAACTGGTTTACTGATGTTAAACTGGTTTACTGATGTTAAACTGGTTTACTGATGTTAAACTGGTTTACCAACATTAAACTGTTTCACTGCGACTGCAAAATATCTAGAAGAACAGAGCTGAGGAAAAGTATTTAAAGTTTTTACAACTTCAGATTTTATTCAGTTTAACAAAAACAAATTAATCTACAAAAATAACCAGAAAAAAATACAAAAACTGTTTTTAAATTGTGATTTTATGTATTTAACTAATGACATGGATCTAAATGAGCCTCTTCAATATAATCATTGTTCAATCAGAATTAACTGAAATTATTCCATCACAGTTTTTAATAACCACACAATTTTATGGGTAATTTTTCCCTTAGGACACAGAATGCTGTTCTTTATTCTGTTCTGGATCCTCTGTAAGGTTCTGGATCCTCTGTAAGGTTCTGGATCCTCTGTAAGGTTCTGGATCCTCTGTAAGGTTCTGACAGGACGTTCTGCAGCTCTGGGAAGTTGATGAAACCAAATCAAATCAAAGTTTTTATTTTATGAGCTCCATGATTTAAACGCGGGACGAAGGAATTCGTCACGACCAGCTGCCGGGTTTCTGAGCGTTGCTCAACGTCTGGCCGGAGCCTCGTGGGAAAGCGGGTCGGTACCGGCAGGAGGTGAATCGGACACAGCGGTTCAGAGTGGGAGCTCACAGAGTGTCTGCGAACGGAACCCAGGTTCTGGACGGGTTCTGGTTCGCTCACCAAACTGTAGTAACTCGGTCCGGATCTGACCCGGTGAAGTTTTGCTGCTAGTCTCAGTCTCAGGCGGTTCTGGTTTCGACCCGGAAATTCTGGGAAACATTTCTCCAGTCAGTATTTCTGCTCCAGAAATAATCTGATCCGAACAAACGAAGGCGGTTCTGAAGCTGAACAGGAAATACATTGATGTCATTTCTGTAAGGACCGAACTTTCCCAGGAAAGGTCAGAGGACCTGCAGAGGTCAGAGGTCAGGGGGCACTCGGACTTCCTCAGGTTCAGATCACATCCCGGCCCAGTCAGGAGAAACCGGCTGGGATTCCCGTCCTCCAGGGAGCCGGAACCGCCATCAGCCGAGTCAGCAAAATCTGACCCAAAAAATCTGGTCCTGCTTCAAGGTCCGGAAGCAGGAGCGACCCGGACCTGGACCTGGACCTGGATCCGGACTCGGACCTGGATCCGGACCTGGACTTGAATTTGGACCTGGATCCGGACCTGGATCCGGAGTCGGACCTGGTTCCGGACCTGGACTAGATTCAATCATCTGGACTCGTTTCCTCCGTTGGCCTCCAGCTCATTCTAAGCGATGAGCAGCTCCAGATAAAATAAAATAAAATAAAATAAAATAAAATAAAATAAAATAAATGTTTCTACTAAATGATCAAGATCATGAAAACAATCTGGACTCATTTCTGGTCCAAACTCATTTTCCTGACCTGGGACCGGCTGACGATGGAGTGAAGAACTGAAACACGTTTTGACTCGACCCAAACTCTGAAGGTGACTTGGTTCTGGCAGCGACTCGGCAAACCGGGCCCAGCTGAACCAGGCCCAGGCAAACCGGGCCCAGGCAAACCGGGCCCAGGCGAAAGCGGGTCGCCGTCCTGCAGCTGGAGGACTTCTTGTCGTCGTCCTGTCAGGATTCATGCAGAACAAGCCGGCAGCTGCGGGTCCAGACCGGTTCTGAATCGTCTCAGAACATTTGTTCTCCGTACGTCACGAGCAGAGAGGAAAAAATCCTGCAGGAACCGGAAACATTCAGCCGGGCCGAACCAGAACCTCGCTGCCTCCAGGAAGCATCATTCAGGAAATTAAACCAGATAATCTGATTAAAGATTCAGTCAGAATCAGACGAAACTCGGAACGTTTCAGAGTTTCTCTGTTTTCTCTGCCGTGACCTGAAGCATCTGGTCTGTTTTACAGGAACTTCAGATCCGTCATCGTTTTCACAGCTGGGAGGATTCAGGATTCCACTTCCTGTCTGGAAAACGTTCCAGCTGCAGCCGGACCGGTTGAGACGCAGCAGGGATTAGAACCAGCAACCTTTCCTCTGGTGTCACTCACATAGCAAAGGTCAGGCTGGAAACTGAAGGATTTTTACATAAACCAGAAATATGATTCATAAGTATTATTTTAACTTGGAAAGTTCTTTATGAATGAATGAATAAGATTTTACTGAACGGATGAAAAGCTGAAACATGAAACATCTTTTCTGGTTCAGATTTGAATTATTGGCTTTTTGTTTCTTTGAACCAGAAACTTCAGACGTTTCATCATAAACTGATTCATGTTCATGTTGTTACTTTAGATTAAAAATCTTTCCATTAATCCCACATTTCTGTACTAAAATGTTTTTTATTGAACTGATGTAATAATCTGATCTTAACTGTCATAATTATCAGAAATAAAATCTTGGTAACATCAGTGTGAATTAATCCCTCAGATTAGAGAGTTTCTGGAATAAATACTTTCTATAACTTATTGATATATTTATTTATTCAACTAACTGATCAGAACTGCAGTAAATGTATCTCACATGTTTACTGCAGGCTAATGTGGCCTGTTACCGTTAGCAAACTGATGCTAACATCGCTGTTAGCATGCTAACACTAACATTAGCATACCAACAGAGATGCTCTCAGCTTATTGTTGTGAATTCAAAATTATTCTAAAATCACAAATCATTATAATTCAGCAGAAGCTTCATCATCTTCTGAACTTAAACCAGGAAAATGTTGAGATTTTGTGAATTAAAGTGACTTTAAGGCTTTTAAACTCAGTAATCAGTTTGGAGTTTTACAGTGTGTTTTCAGTCCAACGGGTTAAATCAACCTAGATTGAGGTTTTTGTTCCTCAGCATCCTGAAAACATTTATCTATGCACCATGTGCCAGTTTGGCTCAGCCGGCGTTTAAATAGAGACCATGACACAGAGACACCAAGGGAACATTTAAAGCACAGCTGTGACATCCAGAGACGTCCAACATGAATAAAACTGATGAAACAATAAAGATGCCAAAAATGTCCAACTGTTTCATACAGAACCGAGAAATCTAATTAAGATGTCAACATTTCAGATCAATTATCAACCCGCTGCTATAAAAAACCAGTAACTGTGGCAGGCTGTGACCTTTCAGACGACCTCTGTGTGATCTGGTAATGTTTTATTAAAATTAGAAACCTGTTTATAGTTTTCCCGTCGTGCGCTCAGCTGTTTTGGGCTCAGCTGTGGAAACCAGAGGCAGGAACAGGAATTCAGTATGAAACGTCTTGGTGAGTTTATGTCTGAGGAACTTCCTTCTGAACGCCTGGGTGCAGCGTGAAGGAACAAAGCTGTAAACCTGAGCCCAGTTTGACCCGGTTTCAGGCTGTAAAATGGGGAAATGTTGGACTGATGAAGCAGAGCTCTGATCCGTTCGTCAGGCCTTTATGACTCTGTTCTGCTGGGAATTGAACCGGCGCCCGCTGACAGCGGCTCTGCGTCCGCCGGCGCGTTAAAGAGCTGGGAATCCCGGCAGGTCAGCTGGTGGTTATTTCCCAATCCGGACCTGCAGACGACAGGCGGCAGGAATGTCACAGAGCCGGCGGCGGCGGCCGGCTGACGCCTCAGAAAGAGTCCAGCTTCGGTATAAATAGCTTCGTGCCAACGGGTCAAATAAGGAAGTTTGAAGCTGAGCAGCAGAAGCTAAATCTGTTCTGACGAAGTTCAGGAGGAACAGAGGCAGAACCCAACAGGATGGCGGATCCGACCCGGGAAGGTCAGGACCAGACCCGGACAGTGAAGGTCAGGACCAGACCCGGTCAGTGAAGGTCAGGACCAGACCTGGTCAGTGAAGGTCAGGACCAGACCCGGACAGTGAAGGTCAGGACCAGACCTGGTCCATGTTCCTCCGCCTGGGTGGAACCACAGACCCTGAAACGTGACACCATCACGTCCAGAAACTGGGACCAGCTCTGGACGTTTGATGGTTTCCATCATTTCCTCGGTTCTGCTGCAGCAGATTAAAACTGAACCAAACGTCAGACGAGGAGCAACCGGTGTGACCGGATCCAGGTCCGGTTCAATCCTGCAATCGTCAACATAATTAGATGTTGCCATGGGAACCATCATCCAGCTGCTGTTGGTGACTAACCAACATGTCCGACAACTAGATCCAGATCCAGATCCTGACCAGATCCAGACTGAGATCCGGTCCAGAGCCAGTCCAGATCCGGTCTAGATCTGATCCAGATCTGGTCCAAAGCAGATCCAGTTCTGGTTCTGGTAACTTCCGGTCACTGACTGGACCGTGAACTCATCTGTACCAAAGGTTTCTAACAGCAGAAGCCCGGCCCAAACCGGGTCATCAACAGAACCTTGACCCAAAACAACAGAACATCTGGGAAAGAAAAGGATCACAGTGCTAAAATGGTCCAGTAATCTCCAAACCGGGTCACACCGAGTGCAGCATCCTGGACCTTCAGAACCAACGAGACAAACGGAGAGTTGGTCCTGGTCCGTTCGGTTTCCTCAGAACCCGACCGGACCAGGACCAACGACCAGCACAATTAATGTTAGTGATGTAAACATTTTATTTACATCTCAGTGTAACGATGCCAATAAACTAGATGGGTTCACATCAAACCAGCAACTGGAGGAAAATAAACTCCTGGAGGCGCCTGAGTCTGAGAAGAGCTGGAAAAATTTCACAACATTGTGTAAGAAAGAGAAGAATGAAAACAATCTGCTTTCCAGTTATGAGGCAACAGCAGGAAGGAGGAACCCCGAGAGGAGGAGGAGGAGGAGGAGGAAGAACGATAGAACTGCTCCAGCTGCTGGTGAGGCGAGCCAAACGCTCCGGTGGGAAATCTGGGGGAGTCTCCTAGTAGCAACACTGGCTGGCTTGGAACCAGCAACCTCAAAGCCCTGGCCCAGAGAGAGCCGAACCTGAGGAACGTAGAGCTACAACCCTCAGATCCGGTTGGGAGCTGGGTTCCTCCCAGAGTGGATGCCAGTTGATATGGTTTGGGAATCCAGTAAGGAAACTTCGACTGGATCCTTTGATTAAAATCCTTTCATCCTCAACTTCAGGATGAAAACCTGCGTTTTATCAAACTGCCCACATCTGACCCTGTTGCTGCGTTATGAGTACTTCTGGTTTTCAGGGAACATTTTCTTCTGAAGCTGAAGTTTTGGTAACAGCTGAAGTTTTATGGTAACAGCTGAAGTTTTCTGGTAACAGCTGATGTTTTATGGTAACAGCTGATCTTTTCTGGTAACAGCTGATGTTTTATGGTAACAGCTGATGTTTTATGGTAACAGCTGAAGTTTTATGGTAACAGCTGACGTTTTATGGTAACAGCTGAAGTTTTATGGTAACAGCTGAAGTTTTATGGTAACAGCTGAAGTTTTCTGGTAACAGCTGATGTTTTATGGTAACAGCTGAAGTTTTATGGTAACAGCTGACGTTTTATGGTAACAGCTGAAGTTTTATGGTAACAGCTGAAGTTTTATGGTAACAGCTGAAGTTTTCTGGTAACAGCTGATGTTTTATGGTAACAGCTGAAGTTTTATGGTAACAGCTGAAGTTTTATGGTAACAGCTGAAGTTTTATGGTAACAGCTGATCTTTTCTGGTAACAGCTGAAGTTTTATGGTAACAGCTGAAGTTTTATGGTAACAGCTGACGTTTTATGGTAACAGCTGAAGTTTTATGGTAACAGCTGAAGTTTTATGGTAACAGCTGAAGTTTTATGGTAACAGCTGAAGTTTTATGGTAACAGCTGAAGTTTTATGGTAACAGCTGAAGTTTTATGGTAACAGCTGAAGTTTTATGGTAACAGCTGAAGTTTTATGGTAACAGCTGACGTTTTATGGTAACAGCTGATCTTTTATGGTAACAGCTGAAGTTTTATGGTAACAGCTGATCTTTTCTGGTAACAGCTGATGTTTTATGGTAACAGCTGAAGTTTTATGGTAACAGCTGAAGTTTTATGGTAACAGCTGAAGTTTTATGGTAACAGCTGAAGTTTTATGGTAACAGCTGACGTTTTATGGTAACAGCTGATCTTTTATGGTAACAGCTGAAGTTTTATGGTAACAGCTGATGTTTTATGGTAACAGCTGAAGTTTTCTGGTAACAGCTGATGTTTTATGGTAACAGCTGAAGTTTTATGGTAACAGCTGAAGTTTTATGGTAACAGCTGATCTTTTCTGGTAACAGCTGATGTTTTATGGTAACAGCTGAAGTTTTATGGTAACAGCTGATGTTTTATGGTAACAGCTGAAGTTTTATGGTAACAGCTGATCTTTTCTGGTAACAGCTGATGTTTTATGGTAACAGCTGAAGTTTTATGGTAACAGCTGAAGTTTTATGGTAACAGCTGATGTTTTATGGTAACAGCTGAAGTTTTATGGTAACAGCTGAAGTTTTATGGTAACAGCTGATCTTTTCTGGTAACAGCTGAAGTTTTATGGTAACAGCTGATCTTTTCTGGTAACAGCTGATGTTTTATGGTAACAGCTGAAGTTTTATGGTAACAGCTGAAGTTTTATGGTAACAGCTGACGTTTTGTAATAACTTCTGCTCCCACAGCTGCAGCTCTGAACCAACAGCTAAAATCATGTTTGCACAACCCAACATTAGCTTCATTCCACATGAATAATTCGATGTTTTCAGGCTTTCTCCCAAACTGGGACCTTCAGAGAAGAGCCGACTCTGACCTGAAGGACCGGGCTGTTGTCGAAGTTGTAGGCGCTCGGTCGGCCCTCCAGCGTGGAAAAGGCCACGTTTCCTCCGGTGAGCGGCGAGATGTCGCTGAAGTCATCGGTGCAGAGTGCCTCCTGCTCGTCGCCGCCGGTCTGGATGAAGCCGTGGCTCGGCTTCCTGTAGGTCTTCTCGCAGGAGCCGCTGTAGTACTGGTACGGCACCCAGGGGCCGCCCTCTCTGCTCCGCTTGTAGATGGCGAAGCTCTCCGGACGGCTGGTATGGAACTTCAGCCGAACGTAGGTGATGTCGAAGGCCTTACCTGCAGACAGACATGGAGGCAGAAACGTAACCCAACAGGAAGTGAACTGCAGTCTCCAATAAAATGAAGGTAAAGAGATTTTACAGACATCAGGCTGATGTTATATGACTGACTGGAAAAAACATGATTAACAAACCAAAAACTGAATAAAAACTAAAAATATGTCCTAATAATTGCTAGACGTGTTGGCTAATTTTATTAGATATTTTGTTTCAAAGTGAAAGTTTTTTCAGTGTCTAAAACAAGTTTTAGACGTTTATTAGACCTAAATGTGGATTAATTACGGCCCAAACCAGACGACTGAAACCTGAAGGTTCATAACCAAATTTACCAAAGAACAGAAAAAAGTTTTAAAAATTTATCTGTTTCCCTGGTTGATTTTTATTATTTATAAAACAGTTGAAGCTTGGTTCTTCCACTGTGATGTTCTACCTGGTCCTGTCTGGTTCTGGTTCTGGTCCTCTCAGAGAAAATCCTGAACATTTCGTCAGTAAAAGTTCAATATGTAAATGTCTCATATCTCACTATTCATTTAGTGTGAAATGAGTTTATATCAAGTCAGTTTTTTGTTTCAGAAAATGTTTGCAGGATTCTTTTGGACCTTCCAACTGTTGCTGGTTCTGAACCGGGATGAATCTTTGACTGGACTCGCTTCACGTTCAGCTCCTGCAGTGAAATCAGATGTTTCAGGCGTCACCAGATTTCAGTTTTAATCTGACAGAAACCCGAGACCCGGATCGCTGCAGTCGGCCCGGTTCTGAGCAGGAATGCAGGGAGCCGTCGGAGCGTGACGAAGCAGCGGACTGGGTCAGGAGGGTCGGTCCCGGCGGGTCTGAGCAGGTCCAGGAGCCGCCGCCGGATCGCGGGCGATGACGGCAGGCAGTTCTGCTGTTTGCTCAGCCAAAGAATCTGTTCTGTCAACAGAGAGCTGATGGGGGGGTCGCGGCCCCGGGGGCCAGGCCCCTGGGAGGCTCCTGGGAGGTCAGACCCCTGGGAGGCTGGGCTCCTGGGAGGGCAGGACTGGGGCCCCCGCATCAACCGCAAATAAAGGTGAAGCAGCTGATAGGACGAACAAAGGCTGCAGTTTATGACAGGAAACCATGAAGAGCTGCAAACAGCCGGGGACCTCACCCTGAGAGTGTGCACGTGAGAGTGTGCACGTGAGAGTGTGCACGTGAGCGTGTGCACGTGCCAGCAGCCCTCTGGTGGGCAGATGAACTTTATGGGTCAAGGTTAACAAGAAGGATTTAACTGTAGGCTGGATCCTGATTTACTGCAAACACCAGTTATATTTTATCAGAGTGAAGAGACCAGAACCAGAACCAGAACCAGAACCAGAATCAGAACCGCTCTGCAGCTGGCTGCTGTTTCAGCATTAATGACTGAAACTGCAGCTTCAGCGTTCGCCACAGAACAGAGCAGAAAACCAAATTCAGACATGAAATGTTCTTCAGGTCAAGCAGAACGCTTCTCTTCCTGTTGGGATCAAACAGCAACAGGAAGCAGAACTCGGGTCGAGCAGAACCTCCAGGATAAAAACAAACCCAACAGCTGAAACGTGATCCGACTGAGAGGAAACCGGGACATGAGACACCTGAAGGCAGAAGGTCCTATTTAAAGCAAGGGAGGGAAAACCTCTCCAGCCCACAGGAAGGAGTCGTTTCCAACAAAAACAGTTTCAGTTCCTCAGACGGATCAGGAAGCCCGCTCAGATCAGAACCAGAACCTCTGAGGAGGTCCGGAAGAAACGGCACCAGGTCTGAAACCAGGAATGAAACGGCATCAGGTCTGAAACCAGGCATGAAACGGCACCAGGTTGAAAACTTTTGTTTTTATTATTTTAATTAAAAGTTGTGAGTTTAATACGAAACAGTTTCCCTGAATGTTATAAATGTTTGGTTGAATCTGAAACTGGAGGGAAAATATTAATATTAATTAATGTTAATAAATTATTAATATATTAACATTAATATTAACATTTTAAAAACTTTTATGATTGAAGGAGGAAACCTGACGGCTCCTGATTGACCTCCAGTAATTGAAGCTCTTGGTCGTTTTTACAGAAACAGGTAAACAAAGTTTGTTCCCATCATGCATTGCGTCGGTTTCTGGCACTAACCCAGCGGTGGCTGTCGGAGGTTCGATGCCCTAAACGGTTTTAAAGTTGTCAAAAGCAGCTTGACGCATGAAGAGGCGTCTGACAGCAAGCGGCATCGCTCCGTCACCAGACGCCTCCGTGTCCTCACAGGTGGACAAAAGCTTCTGCCAGCAGGAGACAAACAGCAGCGAGGACACGGGCGGCCGATTGGACGACCAGCAGAAACAACGAGCCTCCGGCGGCAGGAAGACACCAGGTGACCCGGCGGCTGTTCAAACATCATGTGGGTCGGGACGAGTCCAAAGAGACCTCAGGGATTCCTCCTCTTCCTCCTCTTCCTCCTCCAGAACAACCAGCATATTCACCAGAGGAAAAGTTTCACAGCTTGGAAAACAAAGAGCGTCTGTGCAGCCTCACTCAGCAGACTGGGAGGAAACGCTGACTAGTAAAGCATTGGTCCCGCCAAAATAAAAGCTGAAGCAGCAACAAGAACATCATGAGAAACCACGGCCATTTTCTAAAACTCCTAAAGATCAGCAGGAAAACGAGAAGCAATGAAAAATCAGACAGTTACTGTGAGAACCTTAAAGGCCAGAGGACCTGACGGACCTGGAGGACTAGTGGAACTGGAGGACTAGAGGACCCGATGGACCTAGAAGACTAGAGGACCTGGAGGACTCGTCGGAGGACCTGGAATCTTCAGTTGCAGAACTGCAGAATTTCACCAACGGATCTCTAAACGCTTCCAGTGAATCTGTCTTCAGTTCTGGATCTGGAGCAGGACGGGTTCTGACCCGATCACACAGGAACGTTTTCTGATCACAGCTGGAGGTCTGAGGTTCTTCTTCCTGTTTCATCCTCAACAGGAAGTGGTTCTTTAATAAACAGGAAGTGGCTCTTTAATAAACAGGAAGTGGCTCTTTATTGGATTAAAAACAGCGAACCTTAATCCAGAGAGAAAGAGCAGCTTCTTGGTTTAACGCCGACATCGGCAATTAGCCGGTGGAGATTTAAGCCGCGTTGACCCGCCTATTGAGGAGCGCTGACCCCTCAGGGGCCCCAGGGGGCCGGATTCCCGTCTGGACATGAAAAGAGGCCGCAGGCGTCCGCAGGAAGAAGCTTTTCTTTCTCCGCCTGAGGGAGGAAGGACAGAGTGACACGGCAGGAATGTGTCTCCATCGAACGGAAGAGGGACGGAGGACAGGAGGAGGACAGGACGGGTTCTGGTGTCTTTAGGCGCTGGCTGCTTGTCAGAAACCTTCAGACTGATGAAACCTAGAACCAGAACCACAGCAGATCAGATTCTGGTTCTGGTTCTGGTTGGACCAAGCGGAGCCGAGGGGTTACGGTCCAATTCAGTTTCCTCCCATGACCTCATCGCATTCTTCTGTGGGACGGAGAACAATGGCTGCTTTGACTTTAAACGAGTGGGCCGGACCGGACCGGGCCACAGCGGGTCTCAGCCTGCAGCAAGGAGAGCTGCAGAGTAATCTGATTACTCAGGTTTAACCTGCTGCAGAGTAATCTGATTACTCAGCAGCAGGTTGAGTCCTGATTACCTTTATTAGTCAGAATTCAGTTTAAAAACTGAATCTGTTTTTGTAAATGTCAGTCTGATAAAAATCTGATTTTCTGAACCAGGTCAGAACCGGATCAGAACCGGTCGGGTCAGAACCGGTTTGACATCAGGTGGTGCAGGTTGTCAGATCGGCGGAGCGTCCAGAGAGAATCTGATCGTCACACGTTAACAGGACGAGGTCCGGTCCACATGGCAACACCCAGAGAACTTGGAGCAGAACCCTGGATCATTCAGGTCAAAGGTCACATGCAATCCAGTCAGAGAGACGCCTGTCCTGCTACAAACTGTGAAAGATGAAGATGAGGATGAGGATGAGGTCACCTCCAGATTCTGTTTGATAAACAGACCAGCAGGCGCTCTGATTGGACGGTGTGTGTGTGTGTCTGTGTGTGTCTCTATGTGTGTGTGTGTCTCTCTGTGTTTGGGGATGTGTCTCTGTGTGTGTGTGTGTGTGTCTATGTGTGTGTGTGTGTGTGTGTGTCTATGTGTGTGTGTCTCTGTGTGTGTGTGTCTCTCTGTGGGTGTGTGTGTGTGTCTCTGTGTGTGTGTGGGGATATGTCTCTGTGTGTGTGTGTGTGTGTGTGTGTGTGTGTGTGTGTGTGTGTGTGTGGTCTCCTATAGAGATAAGAGCTGCAGCCTGAAGCCTTTAATCAAACTGAGGAGCCCAAAGAAACTCGTAAATATTAAACTGTCAGAAATTATCAAGTAAAATCTGAGGTGAAGAAAATAAAAACAACAAACTGAGACGGCGCCGCCAGGAATCTTGGGCCCCATGACAAAAAATAATATTGGGCCCCCCTTCGCAGCTGCTGTTATAATTTCTTGAGTCTATCTCAGGGTGTCCAGTCCTGGAGGCCCGCTGGCCTGCAACGTTTAGATGAGCCTCTGCTGCAGAACCTGAACAGAATAATTAAGGTTCTGGAGAACCGATCCACACCAGGAGGCAATGAGCCGTTTCATTCCAGGGTTTTGTACCTGTGGCTCATCTAAAAACTGCAGCACAGCGACTGGAGGCCTGGAGTTTGAGACCTGTGGTCTAACTCAACGATCAAAAGCGTCACAATTTTAAAATCTTGCAGCTGCTTTGCTTCGTTGGTCCAATACTGAAACTGGCACAACAGGAAGCAGTTCACATACTGTATGCAATTAGGCGGCTTAATTTTTTTTATTATTAGTGTTAGCTCAATGAAATGTTTCTCCCCACCAGCAACAGTGACAGGCAACTTTATCCAGACGTCTGCATAAAGCATCCAGACTTCTCAGAAAATGCTTGTAGTTGCATTTTATTGAAGGGCAGAATAAAACCTTTTCTCCATATTGGTGAAAACTGTCACCATGTTGTGACAGTTTGTCATGAACAGACAATCTGTGAAGAAAATCACTGCTGCGTAAAGAAATGACCCAAAAACAACCAATCAGAACCAGGACGGTCTTTGCGCTGTCAATCATCCTCATTCACTCACTGCTACGTCCGCTAATGGAAGATTTTATCAAGATTGTTTGAATTTCTGTCAGTAATAAATAAATTGTTTTTATTGTGTAACTGTAAAATGAGTAGAGAGACAGGAAAAATCCACATAGACTCCCTGGAATGATGCTAACTAGCTTATCATTGAACACAGTGTTGCTCACCTTTTCTCTGGGACAGGGGTTAAAGGTTATGCTGGTATCGGGGTTAGAGCTGCTGCTGACTGACTCACCTGTTGTTAAGTGTGGTAAGACGTACAGGGACAAGTTAAATATATGAATATGTTGTTAAATTCTTTCCTTCATTCATTAGATGCCAGTGAAATGGAGGCCAACAGTCTGTAGCTAAGCTAACTTTGCTAAATGGTTGATAATCACAGTTACTCACCTCTCTTGGAGGAAAACTGTACAAATTGATACTCTTGTCATTTTCTGTCTCTGTTTCTCTCTATATATTTTGAAAACCTACTTTATTATTTTTATTAGCACCATAGTAACCTCACCATAGTAACCTCACCATAGTAACCTGGATCTTGTTTTCTACTGACTGCTGAACAGGAACGAACCATTTCATGATCCGGGGGGTTCAGGGTAATTATGATGGTCTGGGAGGGGGAACATTTAATTTTTACTGCTAAAATAATTTCATAAACACTATAAGATTCATTTTGTAATCCCCAATTTTTTAACATTTCTATAAGAAAATAACATTTTCGGGAGGAACGGTCCTAATTTCCCCTACAGCGAATCTGAACTGAGAAAAAATGTTTAGAAAAAAATGGGAAATTTTTAATAAGTTAACCAAAGATTATAACTAATATCTGCCTAATGCATGAACAAATAGATATTTTAATGCTACAGTAAATTATAGAATCAGAATTTCTCCAAAAATTATTTTAAAAAGTAATAAATGAAAACTTAAACATTATCCAAAAGGAAAACCAAAAAACAGGTAAATGAATTAATATATCAGGTAATAATGTAATATTTAATCTAATAAAACATTATCCACTCATCTTCAAATGTTTGCAAAACTTTCACATGAACATGAAACGTTAATATTGTGAGTTTTTCTTGGTTAATCCTTTTAATTCAGCGCAGCAGAAAGTTTAACGACGTTCATCTGTCATCATGTCTGAGCTTCAGGGAAACAGCAGCAACGATTCAGCAGCAACGGTTCAGCAGCAACGATTCAGCAGCAACGATTCAGCAGCAACGGTTCAGCAGCAACGATTCAGCAGCAACGATTCAGCAGCAACGATTCAGCAGCAACGGTTCAGCAGCAACGGTTCAGCAGCAACGGTTCAGCAGCAACGGTTCAGCAGCAACGATTCAGCAGCAACGGACACACACACACAGACACACACACCTCCGACTCCAAACATCTCTCTGTTTGTAGTAGATTCACAGCAGACCACCAAAGAAGCCCCCCCCCCCCCCCCCCTCATCAACACCAGGACAAACGTCCCCAGCAGGAAGCAGGAAGCAGGAAGCAGGAAGCAGCAGCAGCAGGCTCCTCCCCCCATCAGTGAATCTGAGTCCAGAGACTGAACACAGGGCCGCTCCAACTCTGTGAGGGGCCTCAGGGCCCAAACCTGCTGCTGCCCCCTGCAGGAGGAATCCAAACTTTTCAACTACAGCTGGGCCACAAAATTCATTAATTAAAAATGCAAAAAATAAATCTATGGAGTCTTTATTATTATATTTTAAGTCACATCTGCTCAATTCAATAATAAATACATTTTAAAATAAAAATCATTATCCTCCAGATGGGGCTAATATTAGCAGCGTATTGCTAACAATAAGGTTAGCGTGCCTATTGCAGGAATTGTTAATCTGATCCTGAATTTAATCCGAGGGATTTAAACCACTGAAACCTGATCAGGTTTAAATCAGAAGAAATGACCCAAATGTTGAAAAACGTGTCAGAATTCAGTATTTCTGTTATTAGCAGACATGATATCTAAAAACCGTTTTAGGAGTGAAATGTTGGGTTTCTTCTTTCAGGTGTAATAATATCCATAAACTGAAGGCTGCTATAGATTTATGTTTGGTGCTTTATGAGATGAGCTGTTGGTTCCTAAATGATGGTTTTCTTTCCTCCAGCAGGTTTATGGGTTTCTGCTCTGTGGACCTTTGAGTTGTAGAGATAATAAATGTTAAGCAGCAGCTGCTTCTGCTGAAGTCCAGAGGAACCTGGTGACCTCGAGACGTCGCCTGATTCTGAAGAACCGGGTTCTGTTAACAGAACCAGAACCAGGTTCTGTTACAAAACCAGGTTCATCAGAACCGTTTTAGCTTCTCTTCAAAAAGAAACAAATCAGACTCATCTGAGCATTAAATCAGACAAACTAACAAAGCAAGAAACTAATTTATAACTAAATCTTCATGTCTGTATGAGAATCTGAAGGATCAACAATGTCTTCCTGATTGTGATCAATAAATCAAAGCTCTGACTGGAGGATCAAGCAGCAGCAGCAGTCAGTCAGTCAGTCAGTCAGTCAGTCAGTCAGTCAGTCAGTCAGTCAGTCTGTCCTCCAGGTGAAATGCAAGCAGAGCAAAGGGAGGAAAAAGATAAATATGAGCCCACATCAGTCGGGCGTCTCTCTCAGATCTGCCAGACGTAAACAAGGCGAGCGCTGAAGGAACCTCTTCAGATACAATCTGTTCATCCGATTATTAAAAAGCTCAGATCCTGCTGACTGATCCGAGTCTGCTCAGAGGATCTCTTCCTCTGTTTCACAAATAAACAATAATCTGCCTCAGTTTGTTTCTCTGAGCTGCTGCTGGACGGTTTGAGCTCCGACTTTAATTTAAACCCTGAACGTCTGAGCCGAAGAGCCCAGAGATCTCTGCAGACAAACAGGCAGAAAGTCTTCAGACGGCTGAGTTTTGGTGAAACTATGAAAGCCGAGGAAGTTAAATTACTTTATTCTTTATGCCAACTTTAACACAAGAATACTAAAGAGTAAAGAGTTAGCATAATTATGCTAACGGTGATCAGATGCCTTAGCAACGCAGCATGCTAACGGTAAAATGTGTTTAGCAATCAGAGGAAATAAATCAGCAGAACGGTAATCTGTTACTGGATTTATTCCAGCTCTGGTAGCGAAACGTTTCTTTACTGGGAAGATTTGGGGAAACAGCTTTGAACACGTCGATGTATGTTAGCGTTTGTTAGCGTGCTAATAGCATGAAAAGATACCAAAGACGACCCAGTTAGCATGCTAACACCAGTGCTCACAGCTAATTTTACTTCCAAGCTCTTTGCAAACATGGAGCAACTTTATGAATATTTAAATTTTGATGTTGATAAGAAGGAGAATCAGCCGACGCTGCGTTTAAACGCATGAACAGTTTTCAGGCAGCAGCTCTTCGCCCAGTAGCTCCAGTTTAACCAGCTCAGCTTCAGATGAATGGAGGTTAGAAGTAAAACTGCAAACTGTTGAAGGTTGACCTTTGACCTACAGAGCCTCAGAAGGCGGCGGTGGCGGCGGCCCGGTTTGCAGCCGAAGCCTCGGTGCCGCTCATTAATCCGTCCACACGTCATGTGTTTACCCCCCCGCCAGCACAGCTAAAATTACCCTGCATGCATCTGCTTGTTCCTGTAAAGCCCCTCGGCGCTCAGACTCCTCGCCGTCGGTAACGACCCCGCCCCCCCGGAGGCCCCGGGGCCCCGGCGTCACTTCCTGCCTACATCACAGAGCGGAGCGGCGGCTCCCGGCCTCCACGCCGCTCCGCTCTCGGGTCAAAGCTGCTGCTTTTTCCGTCCCGCCGTTCCCACCGTGACGCCGGCTCCCACCAGGGAGCTAACGGTGGGGTCAGAGGTCAGCACTGGGAGGGAGATGGTTCCCAGCTGAAGCAGAAAAACAGCAGCTGGAGTTTTTCCAACAGGAAACCAGCAATTAACTGGTTGAGCAACAAATGATGGGATCATTCAGAGGAAATCACTGGGAGAGTTTACTGGAGTTTACTGGGGTTTACTGGGGTTTACTGGAGTTTACTGGAGTTTACTGGGGTTTACTGGAGTTTACTGGGGTTTACTGGAGTTTACTGGAGTTTACTGGGGTTTACTGGAGTTTACTGGAGTTTACTGGGGTTTACTGGGGTTTACTGGAGTTTACTGGGGTTTACTGGAGTTTACTGGAGTTTACTGGGGTTTACTGGAGTTTACTGGAGTTTACTGGGGTTTACTGGGGTTTACTGGAGTTTACTGGGGTTTACTGGGGTTTACTGGAGTTTACTGGAGTTTACTGGGGTCTACTGGGGTCTACTGGGGTTTACTGGAGTTTACTGGAGTTTACTGGGGTTTACTGGGGTTTACTGGAGTTTACTGGGGTTTACTGGGGTTTACTGGAGTTTACTGGGGTTTACTGGGGTCTACTGGGGTCTACTGGGGTTTACTGGAGTTTACTGGAGTTTACTGGGGTTTACTGGAGTTTACTGGGGTTTACTGGGGTTTACTGGGGTTTACTGGAGTTTACTGGAGTTTACTGGAGTTTACTGGGGTTTACTGGAGTTTACTGGAGTTTACTGGGGTTTAGTGGAGTTTACTGGGGTTTACTGGGGTTTACTGGGGTTTACTGGAGTTTACTGGAGTTTACTGGGGTTTACTGGAGTTTACTGGAGTTTACTGGGGTTTAGTGGAGTTTACTGGGGTTTACTGGGGTTTACTGGAGTTTACTGGGGTTTACTGGGGTTTACTGGGGTTTACTGGAGTTTACTGGAGTTTACTGGGGTTTACTGGGGTTTACTGGAGTTTACTGGAGTTTACTGGGGTTTACTGGAGTTTACTGGAGTTTACTGGGGTTTACTGGGGTTTACTGGAGTTTACTGGAGTTTACTGGGGTTTACTGGAGTTTACTGGGGTTTACTGGGGTTTACTGGAGTTTACTGGAGTTTACTGGGGTTTAGTGGAGTTTACTGGGGTTTACTGGGGTTTACTGGAGTTTACTGGGGTTTACTGGGGTTTACTGGGGTTTACTGGAGTTTACTGGGGTTTACTGGGGTTTACTGGGGTTTACTGGAGTTTACTGGGGTTTACTGGGGTTTACTGGGGTTTACTGGGGTTTAGTGGAGTTTACTGGAGTTTACTGGGGTTTACTGGAGTTTACTGGAGTTTACTGGGGTTTACTGGAGTTTACTGGGGTTTACTGGGGTTTACTGGAGTTTACTGGAGTTTACTGGGGTTTACTGGGGTTTACTGGGGTTTACTGGAGTTTACTGGAGTTTACTGGAGTTTAGTGGAGTTTACTGGAGTTTACTGGGGTTTACTGGAGTTTACTGGAGTTTACTGGAGTTTACTGGGGTTTACTGGAGTTTACTGGGGTTTACTGGAGTTTACTGGAGTTTACTGGGGTTTACTGGGGTTTACTGGAGTTTACTGGAGTTTACTGGAGTTTACTGGGGTTTACTGGAGTTTACTGGAGTTTACTGGGGTTTAGTGGAGTTTACTGGAGTTTACTGGGGTTTACTGGAGTTTACTGGAGTTTACTGGGGTTTACTGGAGTTTACTGGGGTTTACTGGAGTTTACTGGAGTTTACTGGGGTTTACTGGAGTTTACTGGGGTTTACTGGAGTTTACTGGGGTTTACTGGGGTTTACTGGGGTTTACTGGAGTTTACTGGGGTTTACTGGGGTTTACTGGGGTTTACTGGGGTTTACTGGAGTTTACTGGAGTTTACTGGGGTTTACTGCGGTTTACTGGGGTTTACTGGAGTTTACTGGGGTTTACTGGAGTTTACTGGGGTTTACTGGGGTTTACTGGAGTTTACTGGGGTTTACTGGAGTTTACTGGGGTTTACTGGAGTTTACTGCGGTTTACTGGGGTTTACTGGAGTTTACTGGGGTTTACTGGAGTTTCCTGGGGTTTACTGGGGTTTACTGGAGTTTACTGGAGTTTACTGGGGTTTACTGGAGTTTACTGGGGTTTACTGGGGTTTACTGGAGTTTACTGGAGTTTACTGGAGTTTACTGGAGTTTACTGGGGTTTACTGGGGTTTACTGGGGTTTACTGGAGTTTACTGGGGTTTACTGGGGTTTACTGGAGTTTAGTGGAGTTTACTGGAGTTTACTGGAGTTTACTGGGGTTTACTGGAGTTTACTGGGGTTTACTGGGGTCTACTGGGGTTTACTGGAGTTTACTGGGGTCTACTGGGGTTTACTGGAGTTTAGTGGAGTTTACTGGAGTTTACTGGAGTTTACTGGGGTTTACTGGAGTTTACTGGGGTTTACTGGGGTCTACTGGGGTTTACTGGAGTTTACTGGGGTCTACTGGGGTTTACTGGAGTTTACTGGGGTTTACTGGAGCTGAATCAGAGGATGGAGATCGTCTCCTGATCAGAGGAACCAAATGAAGGATGAGAAAATCTGTGAATCAAATCTGACAACCAATCAGATGTGTCTCTATTTCTGGTTCTTGCTGCCATGTTTTCCCAGCATTCTGAGCTGCAGCAAACCGTCTGCTGATGGTTCAAATGTTGACCCGAGTCTGACCCGGATCAGTAACTTCCTGTTTCTCTGCTTCCTGCGGCGGCCCGATCCTCCACAGAAAGCGGCGCTGATAAGACGCCTGACCCGCCGCAGCGTCAACAGATGGTATCTGAGCTCTGGGTGTTTAGTCTGAGCCGACACGGTTCTGTTCATTCACATGTCTGATCCCACAGCCGGCGGGAGGAGGAGGCGTCATGCTGTGGGCCTCGTCAGACGTCCAGATCAGAGCAACACTCAATAAAACCATTTAGAGATTTATAAACTAATCCAGGATTCAGAACCTTTTCAGTTTTTTCATGCATTAATTCCAATAAATTTACAATAAATATATGAGGAATATTTATCATTAGATTAGAAACCAAGTGCTTAACTTTCATATGAACATTTATTTGAAGAACATTTATCTGCACAATAAATAAAAAAATCTAAAGCAAATTCAAAGCAATAATTAATCATATAATAATGAACCAGGCATGAAAACAAAATCAATAAATTCTCCAGTTTGGTGTTTTGGTCTCAACTAAACATTATTTTGAAGAATAATTTGTTTACAGAAACTCATAATTCATTTTATTTATTGTTTCTGTTGTTTGTTTAAAATGTTTTCCAGTTTCAATGTTAAAAGTTTATTAGAATGTAAAGTTTATGGATCGTTCAGAATGAGCTGGAGTTTGTTTATGTTGGTCTCTAAGCAACAATATTCACATTTTACTATAATAACGCTATTAATGTTATTAATCTGATGGTAAAATGGATCTGGAAAAAACAGATTTCTGGTTGGAGCTTCATCTTCTCTCTGGCTGAGGAAGAGGAGGGTCGGGCCCGAGGACCCAATCAGAACCGATCAGAACCGTGAAGGTTCTGGTTTGATGGATCTGGCCCAGAGGTTCAGCTGATAAAAAGCAGCTGCAGCAGGAAACCTCCATGATGAAGAAGATGATGATGAAGATGATGATGCCTTCCTCTGAGGAAGCGTGGAAAGTGTCGGCGCTGTAATTACCACTTCCTGCGTGTTTATGGCCTCATGATGGCGTTTTGATCCAGATGCTTAATCACAGCCTGGAGAGGAAGACGAGCTGCGACACGCCGAAGATCCCTGGGATCATCTTCATCCTTTCTCCTGGCTTCATCATCATCACTCACTTTTAAACATTTTAGTTTTGAGTTTAGTTTAAATTCAGAGTTTTAAAGAAAAAGTTCAACCAAAGTTCAGAGAAAAACCTTGAGGAGGTTGAAGAAGAGCTGAGAGGAACGACACTGCTCAGGGTCCCTGAACGCACCGCCGGCCTTTTAATTAACACGGCAACAAGAATGCAGCGTCTGAGCTTCAAAGCAACGAGAACAAACAGAGCGGCAACTTCAACACGACCTGCAGGAGGAGAAGAAAGGAGCGGCTGTTTGCTGAGGCGGAGAGCAAACAGAGACGCAGCTACTTCCTGTTTCAACTCCCACCTGAGACAAATCCCATCATGCACTGCGTCGGCTCCTGGCTGATAAACCGTTTCCTCCACCGTAAGAAAGTTTCAACAGCTGAAACCAACCAGAGTTCAACCGAACCCAGGAGGACCAAAGGTCAGAGGTCGATGAGCGATCACACCTCACCAACCGGACCGGACTTTCTGGACGGACGGACGGACGGCTGCCCTCCAGCTGATCTGAGGTCAGACGACCTCCGTCAGGTTCTTTATATCTGAACCTGCAGGCAGGCGGACATGTTGGTTCTGATCTGGACCCATCTGGTACCGACCAGCAGGTTCTGACCACTGAAACCCAAACCGAGCTCAGGGATGAACCTGGAGGCTTTCTGTGGCAGAAACCAGAGTTTGTGTTTCTGTTTGGTTCCTCAGGAAGTCGGTGAAAAGTCAAGGAGGGATGAAGATGAATCCTCCTCTTCCTCACTTCGCTCCAGTCAGGAGGACTGAGAGCCTGCAGGCCTCTGATCCACAGGCCCGTCCAGAGTGTGTGTGTGTGGGGGGGGGTTCCTCCAGGTCCGAGCAAAAGGCTGAATTCCTGAAATGACTCGAACCGAAGACGAGGAGGAGGAAGAGGAGGAGGATGAAGGTGAGTCAGAGCTTCGTTTTCAGACAGAGTGAGAGGTCGCCTCAGGCTGCCTCATTAACCGTCTCTGCCGTCGTCCCATCAGCTGATTTATTCAGCTGGAAGCAACAAAACCTGATGATGGCGAACCGAGTCGGATCCGCTTCCCGGGAGAATCAGAACCAATCAGAGAGGCTCAGCCTGTCGCAGCTGTAATGAATAATGAACAGAGTGATGCATCTCGTTCAGAGATCCTCAGTTATCAGCAAAACCTTCCCAGCTGCAGAAAGGTCCAAACAAAGTGACAGCGACCCGAACAGAACCCAGACTGAACCGGAAACCCGGAACCACTGGATAAAGATCAGAGTGAGACCTCTCTGTCTTTAATCTCCTCTCTGCAGGAAGGAGTCACTTTGACCTCCAGCTGGAGACGCCAAGGTCACCGAGATAAACCGGGTTTCTGGGTCAGAGTTCTGTTTCTAACGGCAACAGAACCTGATCTACTGCTGGAGTTCTGGTCTGAACCCTGGGACCGACTCAGGACCAGAACCAGAACCGACTCAGAACCAGAACCAGGACCAATCAGAACCAGAACCAGGACCAATCAGAACCAGAACCGACTCAGAACCAGAACCAGGACCAATCAGAACCAGAACCAGGACCAGAACCGACTCAGAACCAGAACCAGAACTGTCGTAGACGTTACTGCGATAAACAGTAATGTTGTTTTTCCCAGAAATATAATGTTAATAATAATAATAATAATAATAATAATAATAATAATAATAATAACAATAATGCAGAAAGTCTTTGTCAAAAATCCATTTAAACTCTACAGAACCTTTGGACCCGGAAGACATTTTGAATATCCATAATAAAACAACAAACAGATGAATTATAAATTCTCTGTAAACAAAAGTTTGTTTTGTTTTTCCTCCAGTTTTTAGTAGAAACATAAAAACTCGTCCACATGGAAACGATTGAGTTTGTTTGGATCCATCTTGTTTTTAACTGATTTATTATTTATAAGAAAAATAAACTATAATTATTGTTTTGGTTCCTGAAGGATTCAGGAGTTTATTGGAAGATTTCTGTCTGATTTAGATGAAAGTCTTTATTCTTCAAAACATGTTTATTGTTTTCATTTTTGACAATTTTGTAAATAATTACAAACCCAAATAAAGTCATGTTTAGGATGATTTTTTGTGCCGCAGCGTCATGTGGAGATTCCAGATCATCTGAGCTGGAAGTTTATTCGCTGCTTTGAAGTCTGAACTCCTGGCAGACGAACAGAACCTCCTCAGACGGGTCGGAACCACAACACCGGGCCTCATCTCTAAAACCTCGGCTCATCCCGGATTCCTGAATCCTGAGCGTCGGGAAGCTTCAGGCTGGAGAAACGTTGGTCTCCTCAGCTGAGCGGCTCCAGCTGTGCCGGCCCAGTAATCTCCACACTTCCCAGTTTCCCACGCTGAGCTCATTCCAGAGCCGCTAAACAATGCCGAGTCCGGAGCAGATGACTCCCGGCCGCCCCCTCCCCCGCCGCCCTGGGTTCGCGCTCAGATTGGTGTAATTTACAGCAGCTGGCAGGAAAACAGGACTGGATAGGAAACACGCTTTTCCCACACAGATCCAGGGCTCCTGAAGGGGTCGTAGATTCAGAACCACTGGATGAGTTCTGCTCCATTTGATGGAGAATCTTCAGATGTGAGACTTTATTCACTGAAACATGTTTATTATTTTCTTTTTTGACCTTTTTGCAAAGTTAAAACACAAAGCCGAGTTCTCCTACACATGATGCAGACCATAAATGCCTCATTCGTTATCCAGACTGTCCTGAAGCCGATGACATCACTGAAACATGTCTGAATAAAAACCTGCTTTTGTTCCCTTTAATCCTGGTTTCACCGTTAATAACTTTATTCACCATCTGCTGCTCCAGGTACAAACATCAGATTATTCTGTTTCTGATTCTGATCAAATATCTGCTGCATTCGCTTGTTTTGGGATTTCATCGCCGCCTCCTCTCTGCTGATCAGCTCTGCTCCACTGGACCCGTACAGGAAGTAAAGAAAATCTAATCTAGATGCTTCCTGTAAACGTCTCCAGGTTTTAATAACTGTTAAAGTATAAAGTCTGGTCCCGACATAAAGACTTAAAATAAATGCTTCAATCTGATCTGTTATAATCAGGAAGTTATTTTTGTGCACAAGGAAAACAAGAAGATCATGACCGACTTCTTCAAGTGTCACAGTTGCTAAGCAGATTTTACAGCCTGGTTTCTAATCCTCCACACCGACGACAAAATGTTAATCAGAGAATAATCTGACCCAACACCACAAACTGAACATCAAACCAGAGAAAAGTTTGATTCAGATCATTTAGTTCCCAGGATTCAATGACTAAAGTTTTCTCTTATAGCCTGTAGCCCTGAGTTAAAAATGAAACATTCGACAAAAAGCCAACTGAGCTGAAACTGTGAAGTTAGTTCTGTGACCTGCAGTGAAAACGCCTCTGCTGGTTTTACTGGCGCTTCTCTACGCCAAATAAACTCATTAAAATGTATATTCAGACCCTGAACTCTTCAGGCCTTATGACTCTGATCTTTAGTTTTAGAAAACAGAAACATTTAACAGTGTGACATAAAAATCCAAATTATGTAGAGAGACTTTAACGTCCTCTAAGTTCCTCATTTCTGCTGCTTCAGCGTCGTTTTCTCTGTGGAAACATTTGGCCACATTTTATCTGGCATTTCTCTACGACACATTTCTATTCCACTATAATCAAATAAAGTGTCTAGTCAAAGAAAACAGCATTAAACTAAGTTAGGATTCAGACCAGGAACGACTGAAGGGCCTCAATGTCTGGAAACGTTTCAACGTTTTGATGAAAATTAATAAGAAGAAAAACATCCAGAAAAGATGAACCATGACGTCTTCTGGGTTTTTCTGCTGTGCAGGAAGCAACTTGATCAACATGAGCAACTTGTTTAATGTAAACTATGACCGACGACTCGTTATCTGTAGACTAACTGAGTTTCTAAACCGGGTCTGTCTGTTGAATAGTCTAGTTGGGTCTGTTGGCCGTCAGAGGTCCAGTTCAGAGGACGGCTGTTCTGATCCGCTCTCAGGACACTTCAGCGCTTTTCCTCAGGGAGGAATCTGGAGAGTTTGGCCCTCAGTTTGTGTCTCCAGAGCGGCTCGGTCCGATCCGATCCGAGGTTACTGCTGCAGGATTTCATCTGCTGTGAGACCAAGCAGTCGTCTGAACATCTGAGTTTAGGTTTTTAGACCGGTTCTGATCCAGCCTTTGATCCAGTTCCTGCTCCTGTCAGGAGTTTCTTTTAGACTTTGGTTGCTGTTCACACAGTTTAAATCCAGATCTGGTGTCTGAGGATGTTTTTGATGCAGATTGTCTCAGTCCTGGTTCAAACTAACTGCAGGTTTTCAGCTGCAGAGCGCCAGGCCTCCATTCCTCCTCCTCCTGCAGGTTTTCTTCTTTGTGGCGCTTTCATGTGGCCCCGGGGCCCGTCTCTGCACGGTCGAGTCAGAACACGTCGCCTTCCTGCCGCACTTCAAAGAGTCCAAACACACCAAGTTACAGGGAGCCCTGAGCTCACGGCGGGTTTCCTGAGATTACAGACGAAGCTTTGTCCTCCTCAGAGGACAGGTGTCCAACGTCAGGACCCGACCCGACCCGATCGGGTCGGTCTCGACCAGAAGGACCAACAAACCGTCAGATTTTGGTTCATGGCGTTAGGCTGGATCCTCCTGGTTCTGGTCGGTGACAGCTGGAGGTTCTGAGAATAAACAGATTCAGGAAGAAAAGCCTCCATCCACGACCGAATCAATAAATCTGATTCAGAGTCACGACTGAGAAACAAGGTCAGAAGGTCAGAAGGTCAGAAGGTCAAGATCCACAGAAGAAACAAAGTAGAGAAAAATTTTCTTGGTTTCAGACATTAAACAGATTCAGGTACAAAACATCCAACAGAGACGAGACAACGAGGAAGACAGCGATGAAGACAACTATGAAGACAACGATGAAGACAACGAGGAAGACAACGATGAAGACAACGATAAAGACAACGAGGAAGACAACGATGAAGACAACGATGAAGACAACGATAAAGACAACGAGGAAGACAACGATGAAGACAACGATGAAGACAACGATAAAGACAACGAGGAAGACAACGATGAAGACAACGATGAAGACAACGAGGAAGACAACGATGAAGACAACGAGGAAGACAACGAGGAAGACAACGATAAAGACAACGAGGAAGACAACGATGAAGACAACGATGAAGACAACGAGGAAGACAACGATAAAGACAACGAGGAAGACAACGATGAAGACAACGATAAAGACAACGATGAAGACAACGATGAAGACAACGAGGAAGACAACGAGGAAGACAACGAGGAAGACAACGAGGAGACAACGAGGAAGACAACGATAAAGACAACGAGGAAGACAACGATGAAGACAACGATGAAGACAACGAGGAAGACAACGATAAAGACAACGAGGAAGACAACGATGAAGACAACGATAAAGACAACGATGAAGACAACGATGAAGACAACGATAAAGACAACGAGGAAGACAACGATGAAGACAACGATGAAGACAACGAGGAAGACAACGATAAAGACAACGAGGAAGACAACGATGAAGACAACGACGAAGACAACGACGAAGACAACGATGAAGACAGCGATGAAGACAACTATGAAGACAACGAGGAAGACAGCGATGAAGACAACGAGGAAGACAACGATAAAGACAACGATGAAGACAACGAGGAAGACAACGAGGAAGACAACGATAAAGACAACGATGAAGACAGCGATGAAGACAACGATGAAGACAACGAGGAAGACAACGATAAAGACAACGATGAAGACAACGAGGAAGACAACGATGAAGACAACGAGGAAGACAGCGAGGAAGACAACGATAAAGACAACGAGGAAGACAACGATGAAGACAGCGATGAAGACAGCGATGAAGACAACGAGGAAGACAACGATAAAGACAACGATGAAGACAACGAGGAAGACAACGATAAAGACAACGAGGAAGACAACGAGGAAGACAGCGACGAAGACAACGATGAAGACAGCGATGAAGACAACGATGAAGACAGCGAGGAAGACAACTAGGAAGACAACGACGAAGACAACGATGAAGACAATGATGAAGACAACAACGAAGACAGCGACGAAGACAACGATGAAGACAGCGATGAAGACAACTATGAAGACAGCGATGAAGACAACGACGAAGACAACGACGAAGACAGTGACGAAGACAACGACGAAGACAGCGACGAAGACAGTGACGAAGACAACGACGAAGACAACGACGAAGACAACGAGGAAGACAGCGACGAAGACAGTGACGAAGACAACGACGAAGACAACGATGAAGACAGCCACCAGTGTCCACGTCCATCTGACCCGTTAGTGGACAGAACCTCCTGCTCTGGATTCTAGTTACAGTTTCTGGTTCAATTAAAATTTTCTCTGTGTGAAAAGAACCAGAACCACCAGATAAAGTTACTCATCAACTGATTTGGACCAAAGGAACCGACCAGAACCGACCAGCTGATGATCAAACACTCAGGAATCTCATTGCTGAACATCGACTCTGGAATCAGTGAAGGGAAACATCTGGACCCGACTGCTGTTAAAGGTCCAGTTAGTTCAGTTAGTCATCAACAAACAGCTGGAGCATTAATAACCAGATTAAACATTAATAACCAGATTAAACATTAATAACCAGATTAAACATTAATAACCAGATTAAACATTAATAACCAGAAAAATGACAAAAACATCCAAAACATGCAGGAATAATTTCAGAACTCTTTAAATCATCTGGAGATAAAAACCTTCCAGTTTCCACCAACGACCCAAAAAACTCCAGTCACCATCAACAGATCACCGTCAACAGATCACGTCAACAGATCACCGTTAATAGATCACCGTCAACAGATCACCGTTCATAGATCACCGTCAGCAGATCACCGTTAACAGATCACCGTTAATAGATCACGTCAACAGATCACCGTTAATAGATCACCGTCAGCAGATCACCGTTAACAGATCACCGTTAATAGATCACCGTCAACAGATCACCGTTAACAGATCACGTCAACAGATCACTGTTAATAGATCACCGTTAATAGATCACGTCAACAGATCACTGTTAATAGATCACCGTTAATAGATCACGTCAACAGATCACCGTCAACAGATCACCGTCAACAGATCACTGTTAATAGATCACCGTTAATAGATCACTGTTAATAGATCACGTCAACAGATCACCGTTAATAGATCACCGTCAACAGATCACCGTTAACAGATCACCGTTAATAGATCACGTCAACAGATCGCCGTTAATAGATCACCGTCAGCAGATCACCGTTAACAGATCACCGTTAATAGATCACCGTCAACAGATCACCGTTAACAGATCACGTCAACAGATCACCGTCAACAGATCACTGTTAATAGATCACCGTTAATAGATCACCGTTAACAGATAACCGCCAACAGATCACCGTTAATAGATCACCGTTAATAGATCACCGTTAACAGATCACCGTTAATAGATCACCGTTAACAGATAACCGTCAACAGATCACCGTTAATAGATCACCGTTAACAGATCACCGTCAACAGATCACTGTTAATAGATCACCGTTAATAGATCACCGTTAACAGATAACCGCCAACAGATCACCGTTAATAGATCACCGTTAATAGATCACCGTTAACAGATCACCGTTAATAGATCACCGTTAACAGATAACCGTCAACAGATCACCGTTAATAGATCACCGTTAACAGATCACCGTTAATAGATCACCGTTAACAGATCGCCGTTAATAGATCACGTCAACAGATCACCGTTAACAGATCACCGTTAATAGATCACGTCAACAGATCGCCGTTAATAGATCACCGTCAACAGATCACCGTTAATAGATCACCGTTAACAGATCACCGTTAATAGATCGCCGTTAATAGATCACCGTTAACAGATCACCGTTAACAGATCACCGTTAACAGATCACCGTTAATAGATCACGTCAACAGATCACCGTTAACAGATCACCGTTAACAGATCACCGTTAATAGATCACCGTTAATAGATCACCGTTAATAGATCACGTCAACAGATCGCCGTTAATAGATCACCGTCAGCAGATCACCGTTAATAGATCACCGTCAACAGATCACCGTTAACAGATCACGTCAACAGATCACCGTTAATAGATCACCGTTAACAGATCACTGTTAACAGATCACCGTTAATAGATCACCGTTAATAGATCACCGTTAACAGATCACCGTTAACAGATCACCGTTAATAGATCACCATTAACAGATCACCGTTAACAGAGACCAGGAAGTGCAGACATCTATGTTTATGGACTCTGACATTTTCATCATATTTTGTCATTTTCTTTTTCTTATTTCATTTATTTCATTCAGGCTCTTCAGCAGAAACATCTGCAGCCTCAGAACCCGACATTTACACCCAAAGATCTCCCAGATAACCTGAATCTAACACCAGATGATACGTTCAAAGGTGGTTGGTACATCAGAACTCTGCAGGTCTAGCTGAGCAGCAACTGGTCTGAGCCAAGCCCCGGATCAGAACCATCCAGAACCCCAATGACAAAACTCCTGAACACAAAGGCTCAGAGATCCATCACAGCCTGCAGATTTAAATGATCTGAGGTCAGAATGATCTGCAGTAAAGTTCCTGACAGTCACCCAGAAGTCCCTAATCTGCCCCCAAAGTCCCTAATCTGCCCCAAAAGTCCCTGATCTGCCCCAAAAGTCCCCGATCTGTCCCAAAAGTCCCTAAGCTGCCCCCAAAGTCTCTAATCTGTCCCAGAAGTCTCTAATCTGCCCCAAAAGTCCCTAATTTGCCCCCAAAGTCCCTAATCTACCCCAAAAGTCCCTGATCTGTCCCAAAGGTCCCTAAGCTGCCCCCAAAGTCTCTAATCTGTCCCAGAAGTCTCTAATCTGCCCCAAAAGTCCCTGATCTGTCCCAAAGGTCCCTAAGCTGCCCCCAAAGTCTCTAATCTGCCCCAAAAGTCCCAGATCTGCCCCAGAAGTCCCTGATCTGTCCCAGAAGTCCCTAAATTGCCCCCAAAGTCCCTAATCTGTCCCAGAAGTCTCTAATCTGCCCCCAAGTCAATAATCTGCCCCAAAAGTCCGTAATTTGCCCCAAAAGTCCCTAAATCCTTCCAGACAGCAGCTGCACCTCAGTGAAAACCAATTTTCAGATTTTTCGTGACCAAGGTCTCCAAACGGCGCAGTGTGTGGTTTGCAGTGTGTGTTGGCGCAGTGTGTGTTTTGCAGTGTGTGTGCTCTTACCGAGGTGTAGGGTGAGGTTGATGGAGTTGGGGTACTGGATCCCCGCCAGCATGGTCTGGCTCTGCCACCAGGTGGCGTCCTGCTGGTTGTTGTAGTCGGTCAGGTACGCGGCGTTGTGGTGGTTCCGGGGGTCCCGCGCGTCGCAGATGTGGCAGGACTTGGTGACCCCGGTGGCGCCGGTCTGGACGCAGTACTCCTCCGGCGGGGAGCCGCAGGTGTTGGTGGCCTCCACCGTCACGTTGAAGGCCGCGTTCACGAACTCCGGCATACAGCGCTGCTGTCGGCCCTGCTCGTCCGCGCATTCATCCATGGCGCCGCGGACGCACACCGCGGCCAGCCAGCTGCACGCCACCAGAGCCCGGATCAGGTTCTGCATCCTGCCCGCCCGCTCCGTCCTCCCGATCGGCCGCAAAACTCCCGTCGGAGCTCTCCCGAAACTTTCCCAAAGTTTTCCCCGACAGTTTCCCGCAGGAACGATCCCGGACTGGAGAACCTGGAAAACGAGGAGCGTCTGGTGGCTCCGGCTTCCCGGCGTTCTGCTGCTGCTCTCTGGCTGTCCGAGGTCGCTCTCAGCTCTTTGTGTCCGCCGCCATGCACCCACAACTCCAGCAGGAAAAGACGGGAGTCCAGACTACACCCAGTCCGCTACTGCGCAGCTCCGAGGCGCACAGGCTGCGGAGAAGAGTCCGCCTCTTCCTCCGGAGTCACCAAATCACCGCAGAGCCGCTGCGCACCCGCAATCACTGCGCAAACTTAAACATTCGGCACACTTTTCAAAGTCCGGTCTGCGCCGAATCACGTGTTTAATATTTCGATCAGAGTTGAAGTTGCTGCTGCTTGGAAAAACTCCCAGATTTAGGAAAACTGGAGGAGGAATTCCCGGAGATAAACTTGTGTTTGATAAACATAAAACTGATCCTGGAGCAGATTTAGATCCTGCTGGGATTAACTTCCCTCACTGGAGGAGCAGCGGGCTGAAGAGCTGGAGGACAGAGACCCCTAGCGGACAAATGAAGCACTGCACAGGATTTATGTTATTCCACAATATTCAAGATATGGATCATCCATCCATCCATCGTCACCTGAACAGGTCTCCAGTCCATCACAGAGGATATGGATCAAATATTCATAAATATCTTTTAGATATAAAATTTCCCTTTTTGATTTGATTTCTCTGCCTTTAGTTTCCATCAGGCTGTTTAGTTTAGTTCATCTGAAACCAAACAAACCATAAAATCAGAGGAAATGTTTGGTTTCTGTGATAGTAATAAAAATTTACACATTGGTTTTTACAGAATAAATCATTCTGATATTTTTATTACAATGTAAATAAAAACATTTTTATTTTTAAAAATGATTCTACTCTCATTAAATGTCTTGAAAGGTTTAAACCTGCCAGCGATGAGATTCATCTTAATGAACGGTGGGCCGGTTGGTCGCTCTGGTGGCTTGCAGCAAAAGGTTGTGGGTTTGAATCCCAGTTCTCTCTGGGTGCTGCAGCTTCCTGCCACTAATGATAGAAAAACATTTTAATAGAATGAAACAATGTTTAAAGTTCCATTTTTTTCCTATAGGGACTTTTTCATGTGCAGTAAAAAAAATCTGTTTTTATAGTTTAATAATCTATGAAACAACTGGAACTGTGAAAAACAAAATGTAAGATCTTCATATTTTCTTTCTCACTGCCATGTGCTGATCTGACCTGCATCGGTTTTAGTTGCTCAGCATTTTGTTGAATTATAAAGACCAACAATAACAAAAACCCTCAAAATATCATGAACTTAAAAACACGAGGAGCAGAAAAATATTTAGCTTGGTCAGTTTGAAACAGAATGAAACTTGATTAGAAGATCAACTCGTCATCTGCATATCGGTGCTTCTGTAAAAACAGAGCCGGATAAAAACCAGGAGGGACCAAAGAACGAGCCCTGAGGAACACCTGATCCCGGAAATCAGTTTATTCCAAGGAAAACACTGAAGCAGGAGGGAACTGTTCACTAACGGGAACATTTTATTGGGGCCTGCCATGCAAAGCAATGGCAGGAACCTATTGCTATTCTCCCAAGAAAAGTTTCTTTATTATTATTATTATTATTCTTTATTTTTCATCCGTAACCGTTAATGCGGCTCATACCGCTGCGTGCACACCTACAAAAGAGGTATCAAAACGTGCAGAAAATTCACGCCATTCCAGCTATTACTTTTGGTGGGATTCGGGATTAACATGGCGACATAATTCGCAAAAAACTACGAAAAAAACCCCATTATAATTCAATGGTACAAATCCTACACCCTAATACCCTACTGGCTAAAACGGAGAATTGTCTCCCCCAGCTGGCTCAAAAAGAGAATTGTCTAACCCAGCATCTCTAAAATAGAGATTAGGTTTATGTGGATACCAGCTCATAAAGATATAGCAGGAAATGAAATGGAAGATCATTTACCTAAGGTGTCCTTAAAACAAAGTAGAATTATGGAAATAAAGTATTGTAAGTCTGGAAAAAATATAATGAATTATTAAGAGCAACATCAAAGGAAACATGATATAGAGACATTTAAACTTAATAAGACATTAATTAAACACAAAATAAATAAAGCGGTTATTACATTTTGGAAGGTAACAGGATTATATGTAAGACTTTAGATTGGGGAGCGGTTAACTGAGTAACTGTTACACATGGAATTAGTTTGGAACTTTAAAATGAAGCATAATAATAATAGGCTTCTAAAGAATAAGTTACAGTTAAAAATTCCAGATATTTTGGGATATTCCTCTTCCTCTGAATATTTATGTTATTTCATAAAATTTCTTAAGAAAACTAAACTGATAGAAAGGATTTAGTGTTTTTTTTTTTTTTAAGTTGCGCCCTGATCCACACTCCATACCAGTAGGTGGTGGTAATGCACACCATTAAGTTGCTTGCCAACCGCCATTAAAATCAAAAAGAAGAAGAAGAGCTTTCTCCTTCCGACTCTCCTTGGTTAAGGTAAGAAGTGTTTGTGTTCTGTCCATAAAATATAATATTTAATTTCATTACTATATTATTAGAACTGCTTACAGTTGTTAAATGTAATGTGTTCTTTAAGAAATGTGATCGATTTTAAAAGTTTGACTGCTGTGGGATATTTTGTTGTGGCTCTGATAGCGTAGCTGCTAGCTTGATGGAACCGCAATTTGTTCACATGTTAGCACTTTGCTAACTGGCTTTCGTGAAACCTGTTAGGCTATACAATCGCTGTTAACATCAATCTGATCAGCTGAAATAAGGCAATTTTGTTTTACCTCAACCTAGAGCTATTGTGACTTGCAGAAATTGTCACAAATAACCGGAACTAGCATATTAAGCTACTTCACTGACTCAGTTGCTTCGGATACAGATACTCTCAGCTGCCGTCTTGTGCCGACAGTGAAAAACAGCAGAACTACATAATATTAGCTTGGTATGATGTAAATTATAATTTTTGTTTGAATTACATAAAATAACTTCATGATCTGAGTTTTTTTCATTATGTTTGGCCTATCAATAATTTCAAATAATAAAACATAAAATATCTGGGTTTATTTTGTTCATCCGAACCAGAACCTCCAGGTTCTCCGTTGTAGAGTTTTACTGAAAATCAGCGGAGAAATATCTGTAGCGCAGCAGCTGCGGTACAGTCTGCCCACTAGAGTAGAACTGAACCGAACCAAACATGAACGTATTTCATCGCCTAACGAAAGACAAGGAAGCAAAGAGATTTCGGCTAAAGAAATCTGAACTTGATTACGTTGCGGATGCCAATTTGTAGCGTGACGACGCCGGGCACAAACCAGACGGGCGCGCCTTGGCAGGCCCCGGCTAAATTTCTTCAGAAATTTTGTTTTTCTAGTTTATGATTATTTATTATCTGTCAAACATTATCCTCCTGTTGGAAACAGGATGCAGCAACATTCAGGTGTTTTTGTTTTGGACCAAAATGTCTCTGGATCTTTGAGTCTTGATACCAGAGTTAATTAAAAACAAAAAACTCATCCACAGTGCAGGACGTTTCCAGATTAGAGGATCAAACTTCAAGTCTTTGTCCCATCAACGATCAGCTGATCAATGACCTGCTGATTGATCACAGCAGGTCAAAACTCCAGGACTCAGGTAGATCATTAAAGGACTAAATGGGATAAAAATCATTTTAAATAAACATCTGAACAGTTTATACTACAAAACCGAACCTAATCCAACTTTAAATTCATTGAACTTCACCAACTGTTCCACATTTATTATTATTCTCAGATGTTTTTAACTTTCTGCAAGAGAAGAATCTGGAGGAAGACGAGACGTCAAACTCTGCCCCCTGCTGGTGCTTCTAGAGAACTACAGTTTGATCTGTTCATCAGGTTTCACGTCCGATCAAAGGCAGGCGATGAAGATGAAGAGCAGGTGATGAAGATGAAGAGCAGATGATGAAGAGCAGGTGATGAAGATGAAGCAGCTTCAGGTGGAAACATCTCAGATTTATTGGAAACATTAATATAAACAAACATGGAGTCTCCAGAGAAACAGACGGAGGAAAGTTCACTCTGACCAACATTAACAAAGATCTGCTGAACGACAGGAGGTCTCACTCTGTTTAATATCCCCCTCTGTAACCCCCTCCCCCTCTGTAACCCCCTCCCCCTCTATAACCTCCTCCTCCATATCCTCCCCTGAAGCCTCCGCCCCTATACCCGCCTCCTCCCCCATAACCCCCACCCCCTCGGTACCCTCCATACCCTCCTCCTCCTCCTCTGTACCCCCCCCCTCCTCCATATCCTCCTCTTCCTCCGTATCCACCTCCTCCTCCTCCATCAAAGCGCGCCATCTTGGGAGGTCGCGGTCCGTCCCCCATCCTGCAGACAGACAGCAGACCCTTTAGCTGGATCTCAGCAGGTCGGGGTGTGGGAATCGAACCAACGGCCTCGACGGTACCTCTGGTTGGTGGCCATCAGGTTGATCCCGGCGGCGGAGGGTTTGGACACCTGTCTGATGGCGTTGAGCAGCTTCTCGTTGCCCTGGTCCAGCTGGTTGATGAACTCTGGGTCCTTGGTGACCTCCACCACCAGAGCCTCCAGGCCGGCCCGCAGGGCGGCGACGGCGCCCGCCGCCTCATGGCGGATCTTCAGCTTGATCCTGGAGGAAAAACGCCGACATGAGGAGAAGGATCAGGTGAAGCTGAGGAGTTCTGCTAGATTTACAAACGTTTTCATCGTAAATGTTTTGGTTTCTGAATATTTAGTTATTTTGTCCTTTTTTAGTTTGAACCCAGTTAAAGATTATTTCAGTAATCCACTGATCCTTCAGTCCTAATGAACCGAAATGGAACATGCTGCAGTTACGGTCCAAACAGAACCGGGTCTACCGGATCATCAGGAGGGAAACATCCTAAATATTCTGTGAGATCCAGAACCATCAGAACCATCAGAACCAATGAAAGAAACACAGGCGGGATTATTTCCCTCTATGATGATGATATCTGCTGATAATCTGGTGCTGATCCGGTCCCCCCGCTGAACCGGTCCTCCACCAGAATCGGACCCCCATCAGAACCGGTCCTCCACCAGAACCGGTCCCTGGATCCTCCGTGGTCTCACCAGTCGTCCAGCTCCACGATTTCCCCGTTGGAGCTGATCTTCTTGCAGGCGAACAGCAGCAGCTGCAGCGGACTCACCAGCGTCATCCCCTTAGCCGAGATGGCCCGGGTCCGGATCTGAAACAGAACCAGAACCTCAGCCGGGCGCCTCCAGACCCGCAGGAGTCCGGCCACGGCGGCGCCGCCCACCTTCTCTCCGAAGACGAAGAAGGGGGAGGGGTAATTGATGTCGTGGCTGCTGAAGGGGCAGTTGACGGAGGACTTGTGGATGAGCGCGTTGCGGCCCTCGGTGGTCAGGATCTTCCTCTTCTCCTTGTGGAAACAGACGTTGGGGTAGGAGCCGTAGGTCAGCAGAGACACCACCACGTCCAGGTTGTTGTCGGGTCCCACCGTGTTGAACATCTGGGTCATCAGGCAGCCTGCGGGAGGAAACGGACCGTCGTCGTCACTGAGCCGGGGCTCGGCAGACCGCCGCGGGGCGTTCAGGTACCTTCAGGAAACCCAGAGTTCACCAGGATGTCCTTCAGCTGCACCTTGGCCTCCCAGGTCATCCTCAGGGTGGACATGTTGAGACGTTTGTGTTCACAGAAACGGTTCTCAGCCTCTTCACCGTTAACCCTGAGCAGAACCAGGACAACAGCCGGGCTTTGATTAGACCAACTCATGTTTCTGCATGATAATGATGATATAACTGGACAATATCTAATGTTTGTTTCTTGTTTCTCCACTGGTGGCTGAATGACGATTTATGACTTTATTTTTGTGTTTTTTTTATGTAAAGCACTTTGACCTTTACCATGCTAACACTGACCAACACTGACCAACACTGACCAACACTGACCAACACTGACCAACACTGACCAACACATCAAACTCAAGAACTTTGGAAGAAAAAAAAGAGAAAATTGAAAAACTAAATCATGCAAATGGAAATGATTGAGCTCGTTCTATTTTATAATGAAATTAACTGATTTAGTTCTGATGTCAGGTCCGACAGAACCGACAGGCGGCGGTTCTGCTGGCTCACCTGACGTCGTCCCAGGCCTGGAAGACCGACAGCAGCGCCACGTGGTCCGAGAAGCGGCTGCCGGAGAAGTTCCTGTGGACGAAGCCGAGGCGCTTCCCGTCGTTGACGAACGGCTCTGGGAAACAGGAAGCGGCCGAGATGGTGCACATGGCGTCTCCGACACTGGGGGGCGACAGAGAGCCGTCAGAGAGCCGGAGAGGCTGCAGAAGAAGAGCGGAGCGGCAGACACCGACTGGAAGATGCAGCCCATGATCATCATCTTCCCCAGCCGAGGCTCGATGGGCAGCCGGGCCAGAATCCGACCCAACGGAGTCAGCTCATCGTTGGAGTCCAGGGCGTCCAGATCTGGAGAGGAACCAGTTAGACCAGTTACACAAGTTAGACCAGTAGAACCAGGAGAACCAGTCAGACACAGCTGAATCACTTAGACACGTAAAACCAGTCACACCAGTTAGACCCGTAGAACCAGTAGAACACGTTTGACCAGGAGAACCAGTTAGACCCAGTTAAACCAGTTAGACCAGTTACACATGAACATTCACATTTTCCACATTAACACAATTTAAACATAAATAAGAATTAAATGTTTTTTAATTTTCAGTTTGTCTGTAACAGTAAATAGATTTAATGTGATCACTTTGTTTTTAATTAATTTTATTTTAAATATTTTGTTTTTAAAAGTATTTTTTCTCTATATGATTGGTTCGTGTTGCTTTTACAGTGTAATCTGATTTATCCAGTTGTTTAGGTTTTCAAATTAATTGACATTTAATCACCTTATTAAAATAATAAGTCAGGTCATTTGTTGCCAGAAGATGATTTTAAAACCCTGATTATATTTTATAATAAACTTTATTTACTCAGCTCTAACATGAATGTCACCATTCTTACCAGATTATAACATAATCACACCTGCAGTCCATTAATCATATTTTTAGTCTCACGTTTTGTGTAAAATATTTATTAGACAACCTTAAACTCCAGTAGAAGTTAAAATCAGAGCAGCAGATGAAGCAGCCTCTCCACACAGCGCCCCCTGGAGGCTTTCAGGAGATATTCAGGCCTGTCTGTCCTGAGCTGGAAGAGATGAAACGTCTCTGAATCCCCAAAGCCCCTCCCACCTCTGAGTGTGAACTCCGCCTCGATGACGGCGTCCAGCGGCGGCGGTTCGATGGCCTTGGACAGGAAGTTGCCGATGCCTCCGAGCCTCAGCAGCTTGATGCTGAGCGCCACCTCGTGCAGCGGCGTCCTGAAGATCTCGGGGGTCATGTGCGTCTCCAGCCTGTGGGGAACATAAACACATGATGGCGTTCGCGGCTCGCGGCGGTTCCGGATGCGTCCGGGTCGGCCGGCCTACTTGTCGAAGCGAGCGCGACTGCACAGGTGGAAGCAGAAGCCGGGGCGCACTCGACCGGCGCGGCCCTTCCTCTGCTCCAGGTTGGTCTTAGAGGCCCAGACGGTGGCGTAGTTGGTCATGTTGTTATGGGAGGTGAAGAGCTTCACCTTCTGCCTGTCGGGACAAACTCAGGTTAATCAGGAGGGAACCAGGGCCGGACGGCAGGAGGTCAGGGGTCAGGAGGTCAGGGGGCGGAGCTCTTACTTGCAGGAGTCGATGACGTAGACGACGTCGTTGATGGTGATGCTGGTCTCAGCGATGTTGGTGGACAGGATGACCTGAAACGACGGGCCAAGAATCAACTTCCTGTCCGCCGGGAAGCGGAGCAGCTCCCGGCGTTTCCCAGAACCCACCTTGGTGACGCTGTCCGGAACCGGCTCGAACACCCGCCTCTGCTCCTCCCTGGGGATCTGGCTGTGCAGCGGCAGGATGCGGTACCGGCTACTTCCTGGAATCAGAACGACACTGCTGCGTTAGCTCACGTCTGGAGGAGATTCTGGCGCCGGAAGGGCGGGTTCCGGTACCGAAGTGCGGGTTGGTCTCCAGGTGCCGCTGCATGGAGTAGATGAGGTTCCAGCCGGGCAGGAAGACCAGAACGGCGCCGGCCACCTGCAGCGTCTCGATGTACCTCAGCAGCGCCTCCACCAGCTCAAACGACGTCTCCTTCTCACTGATCTGAGCCATGGAGCGCTTCGTCTCCGCCGTGTAGTCCGACCCGCAGATCAGGTTACAGTTGGTCTGCAGAGAGGACAGGTGACAACCAGAACCAGAACCAGGTTGGAGGCCCTCAGAACCCCATCAGACTCAGCGTCCTCACGTCATCGTCTCCGCCGTCCTCGTCTTTGTCCTTCTTCTTCCGGTCCATCGGCGGGGAGACGAAGTTAGTCATCTGGATGCAGTCTTCCAGGAAATACTCTGAGACAAACCGGATATTTCAGCCAAATATTTCACATCCAGGCACAAGAACCTCACTGGGAGGAGACGATCCCAGGGGATGGCAATGAAAAATTCAAGATGGCTGCCATGGTTGTCAAGGAAAATTCATATTTTAACTAAAACTTCCAATATATATACATATACATAACTGGACCCATAACAGTCATATTTTAGATTTTTCTAAATGGAAGATTAATTTCTGCATGAAAATCACAGATTATCTGAACATGTTTGGCATCAATTCACATCCTAAATATTTCGAACCATAGAAAACATTTTCTTGGTCTTGTGTTTCCTTTTCTCTGGTGGATATTTTTCAAAAATGGCTGCCATGGTTGTAATGGAGCTAATGCTAGCCATTAGGACGTCTTTATCTCCTTCCAGCCGATGAACCTGAGACTCGCCAACAGTAAAAACTCTGTTTCTTTTTCTGCTTCATTTGACTATTTTAGAGTAATAAGAGCAGGACGACCAAACGTGAAAACAAATGAGACATAAAATTTGTCCGACCTCAGGGGTTAGCATGCTAATGCTAGTATCCACACTTGACAGGTTTTTACGGTAACATGTGGCTCCGTTTACCATCGTGCAGAAGAACCAGAACCAGATGGATCCGTCTGGACTAGGCGGGGCTCACCTTGAACAGGGAAGGTCCGGCCGAACACCTCGATGATGGGGCAGTTGAAGAAGTATTCCCTGAACATGGTGGTGTCGATGGTGGCCGACATCAGGATGATGCGGACGTCCGGGAAGGCCTGGATCACGTCCCTGAGGACCACCAGCAGGAAGTCCGTCTGCAGCGGCAGAAACACGGTGAGAAACCTCAGAGCGGGTCCGGGTCCGGGTCCGGTCGGGTGAACTCACGTTGATGTCTCTCTCATGGATCTCATCGACGATGACGTGGCTGATCCCCCGGATTCCTGCTTCCAGCTTCCGGAGGAGAACACCTGGAGACGGGAACGTTTACTCCTCACATCTAACAGCTCAGAATAAAGTCAGTTTAATCACTGCAGAGATAAAAACCAATAAAACTTTTTCCTCAAACTTTAGCTTGGGTTTATTTACTTTTATGTCAGTAGATTTAAATATGTTTTAGCTGGAAATTATTAGTTTTTGTCTTGGATTTAAGCTAAAATTATTTACATTTCTTCTCTGTTTTGGTCATTTTAGCTCCAGTCCCCCAGGCATGAGATACTTTAATGAAAGGAATGAATTGATGAGATTTTGGTAGAAATGCAGCTGTAATAAATGTTAGACTCAGCTTTTGAAAGGAAGTCAAACAGTTTTTAGGTTTTTCTCTCAACAACAAGAAAGTTTTTCTGCTGGGACTCGGCTGTTTGTGCGTGTTGGCAAAATTCTCAAACTGCAGTCAGGAGCCCAAAACAAACCAGAGTCTCTTGAATATGAGACTTTGAGTCAAAGATTTTCTTGTTTAAATAGAATAAAAAAGTTATTTTAGGTTCAGCTGATCAGAAAGTCTGCAGCTAGATTCAGGTTTCGTCCTTTTAAACTCAGACCAATAATCATTTATCCTCAGTGTGTGTGGTTCTGGGCTGTGACCTGCAGCAGGGCTCCCCCTGCTGGCGGCTCTGCGTACCGACGGTGCAGAACAGGATGCTGGCGTGCGGCCGCGGCAGGACGGACTCGAAGCGGACGCTGTAGCCGCAGCTCTTCCCCAGGTCCTCTCCTCTCTCGTAGGCGACCCGCTCGGCCACAGACACGGCGCTGATCCGCCGGGGCTGCAGAGGGATCGGGTCAGAACCGGGTCTGAGCTCAGAGCCGTGGAAACGGGTCGGGTTCTACCTGCGTGACCACGATGTTGCAGTCGGAGGCGCGGCCGCCCTTGATGAAGCGGTCCAGGATGTACTGCGGGACCTGCGTGGTTTTGCCGCAGCCCGTCGCTCCTCTGATGATCACCACCGGGTTCTGCTCCACCGTCGCCATGATCTCCTCCTCAAACTGCTGGACAGGAAGCTGCGCTCGCGCCGACAGGATCTGGAGGACGGCAGGAGGCGGGTAAACGTTTGGGTCGGGCCAAGACGGCGGCGGAGGATCGGCGAGGCGGGCGGACCTTCTGCAGGTTCTCATCGTGTTCCAGTTGGTACATCAGCTCGCCGTGCAGATCGCCGCTGATCTGCTCCGGAGTGCACTGGACCGGAAGAACCACAAGTCAGAACCCGACCGGACCCGACCGGGACCTGTCAGAACAGGAGGAGCGAGGGTCTCCTACGTAGGCCAGCGGTCCCTCGTCGATGTTGCTGCTGGTCCAGGGGTTCCAGTTGACCTGCGGCGGCGACCAGGGGACGACGCCGCTGCTGCTCTGCTTCTGAGATGGCTCGAAGGCGGCCATCTTTCCCTGGACCAGAGACACCGGGGCGCCGGGGTCCGCAGGCTGAAACGACACGGTTCAGGTTGTTACTGCCCTCTGCAGGCCAGGAAGGAAACTACAACCACCAGGTTCTGCTTTAAAACGATCCAACTTTTACTGGAGGGTTTGATCAGCAGGTTAACGCTGAAGCTGAAAACTCCCACATTTATTAACGTCAGTGAAGGCATCAGCTGCAGGTCGTCGATAGTTAGCAGGAACAGAAATAATAATGTCATGATCTGTCTCAGGTCCAACAGAACTTTCTTTAGAAGCTGCTGTTTATTTTTTACTGTTGATATGAAACTGATAAGTTTGGATTCAGAACCAGTCACTGAACAGTTAAAGGTTCTGCTCAGAACCGGATTCATTTCACACAGAACTCACTGTGGTCCGATTAATGATCATAAACAATCCTCAATAAAAAGGTCCAATCAGTCTAGGCCCTCTAGTACCGGGTCTCTGGTACCGGGTCCTGGACAGAACAACCCATTTCCTGTACTGACTCAGATCTGTTTCTTATTCATCGTTCTGAGCCCACCCAGCCTGGCCCATCAGAACCGGACCAGCTGGTTCTGATGGTTCTGAGGCGGACCCGGTTGAGGGGACTCACAGGCGGGGGGATGTGGACTCCCAGCTCCTGGACCACGGCGGCCAGCTGCTGCTGCAGGTCTGGAGCCACGTTGACCTCGTAGGCCTCCAACTGGAACAGACAAACAGAGGGTCAGGTTCTGCTCCGGTTCTGATGGCTGGAGTGGTCCGACCGCAGCTGGTACCGTCTCGCCCTCCTTCTTCTTGGTGACCCCGGAGTACGGCTCGATGACCCCCAGGTGGTACAGCTGCCGGACCACGGACAGTGCGCAGGACTGGGCCGCCAGCTTCTTGTTGGAGCCGTGTTCCCGGGCCGTGATCTCTGAGGGGAACCAGAGCAGCGGGTTAACCAGAACCAGAACCACGGACTGGACCGGGCCGCTGGTTCTGGTTCTGAGAGGAGCTCTTACTTCTGCCCAACTGCCTCACAAACAGCTGCATCTCCGCGATGAAGCTCCTGCAACACAAACATCCTGCTTCACTTCCTGTGCTCACCAAAATAAAAGCACATCGCCATTATCATCATCATCATTATCTTCGTCATGGTGGTCCAGTGAGGAGCAGAACTCACCTGTGGCGCCACCGGCAGGAAGTCTGCATGTGTTTCTGCGGGACTTTCCGGATCATTTACCAGCAGCAGCAGCAGCTCTGCCCTGCAGTGACACCAGAAATCACAACCAGACTGCAGCTGACCCTCATATTAGCCCCGCCCCTTCATCCTGCCCCCCTCACCATGACCCCACCCCTCATATTAGCCCCGCCCCTTCATCCTGCCCCCCCCATCACCATGACCCCCGCCCCCTTCACTCCCGCCCATGGGACCGCTTTAGAGCGTCTAAACGCCGTCCCATGTCTTACTTCGGTTCGGTTGTGAGTTCTGGTGTCACCTTGTTTTTAGCAGGTTCGACCCGATTCACCAGCTAAACATCTGGTACCGACCAGGACCTCAGAGGGGTCAACCTGGACCCAGTACGAACAGGTCGGTGAACACAGAGGTCTACAGCAGGGTACCAAAGGTGAAGCTGGTTCTGGTGTTTGGGTTCTGGTCAGAGGTTCTGAGACCGCTCTGGTGTAGCCGACACACCCTGGAGGTCTCTGGGTTTGAGCCGTCCAGCACAAAAACATGCAGAACTTCCTGCCGACCGCCCGGTTTCATCCCGGCCTCCGACCCGGCCCAGGAGGAAGAGAAGGAGTCCAGCTGAGGTTGGATACACAGACCAGAACCTCTGATGGGCCGGTTCTGGTTCATCAGGGATTAGAAAGTGAGAAGCAGTCCGGCCCGGTTCTGCTCTTCCTCTCCTAGATAACCCACTGAAGCAGAAAGTAATCCCGGTTCAGTCCATTTGCTCCGTCTACCAAGTCTGGTTCTGGTTCTGTTGGATAGCTCTTTCTGTTCAAAGTGGGTCTTTTCTTTCTACTGTCGCCTTGTGCTTGATCAGGAGGAACTGATGTTTCAGAGTAAAGAGAACCACAGAAAAGCTTAACTTAAAGTCCGAACAGAACCTCAGACCCAATCCAGACTTCAGCAGAAACATTTCTTCATGCTGCGATCTCAGATTATTACCAGATTATTATCAGATTATTACCAGATTATTATCAGATTATTACCAGATTATTACCCTAATATTTCTGACTCAGGCGTTCATGACAGACACGATCAGAATCTATGATAAGATGTGAAAACCCGGCCCGGTTCCTGTGTCTAACAGCTCAGTCTGGATCTGGTCTGAAGTTCTGCTGCGGTTCTTAGACCCAGCCGGTCCTCCGGTCCAGACCTGTTGTGGTCCGGTCCCACTTGGCTGTACTTATACTCAGCACTGGTTTTCTCCTTCTGGAAGAACTGGTTCAGACGGGCCTTGGCGTTCTCCAGGGTCCAGTTTCCGTGCAGGTTGGCGTTCAGATCCACCTCCTCCGACTCCAGAGTCTGAGAAGGAGAACAGATCCATCAGATGGAACCGGTTCAGCCTCAGAAACCCAGCCCGACCCCAGCCTGGTACCGCCTGGGCCTCCTGCTCGTTCCTGCGGGCGTAGTACTCCTTCAGGTTGGCTCCTCGCTCCCACTCCGCTCCTCCTCCTCCACCTGAGTAACCCAGTCCAGTTACTCCTGGAACCGGTCCACTGACACCAGTTTCCCCTGAAACATAAACCAGAGTGAGAACTCCCAGAGGTTCTGTGTTCAGTTCTGATCCAAACAGGACTTACCTTGTTCCTCTTTAACAACCAGGTGAGGAGGCAGAGGGCCGCTGGGAGGAAGGTTCCCGAAGGTTTCTCCTCCTCCTCCTCCGTCCGGCTGGTCACCTGCAGGAGGACCGACCTGCAGGTCCAGAACCGACAATTAGCTCCAACCTTTAGAGGGTTCTGACTGAATAATAATAAAACACTTTATCTGAACGAGAAACACAGAACAGAAAAATAAAAATATAAAACGATAAAAAGGCTTAGATCAATAAAAAGCTAAATTAATGTTAGAAAGAAATGACATTAGACAGAAAAAGCCAGTTTGAAGAAATGAGTTTTAAGGTTAGATTTAAATGATGGCAGAAAATCTGAATTATGGAGAAATTCTGTTTAGTTCAGTTTAGGAAAGTTTTGACCATGATTTAATTTCACAGAGGTAATCTGAAGAGAAGAATGGTGGAAGGATGCAGCCGGGTCTCATTAGCACAGCAGGAAAAATGATCTTCTGGAAACAAGACCAAGTGGAAGAAGAATCATGATAAACAGCAGAGGACCAGAACCAGAACCCTGAGGAACACCTGGGGTAACTGGGGATGACTCTGACTTGAAGTTCTTGAGTTGGACATAAATCTGTTGCAGTAAGCAATAAATCAATTAATCGCTTGATGAATTAAAACAAGCTCTATAATTTTCCTTTCACAGGATTTTCCTCTCTTCCTACCAGACTGGATGATAAAAGTTTCATTCTGGCAATTTGGTCTCAACTACGCAGTTTTTTGAAGGACAAAGCTGTTTGCAGAGACTTCATGATCATTTTATTTTGTTGTTTCTATTGTTATTTATTTATTCTGGATATTTATCTTTGAGAATGTGTCCTTGCATTATTATGCCACTATATTAGTTGAAAATGGTCTCAAATCAACAATATTGTCATTTATTACAATAACTTCTGGGACCATTAATTGTCCTGCATTGTGACAGGACCAGGTGGACAAAATGTCAACGGTCTTCAGGTACGACTTGAACACATTCAAAGAATGAACTTTGTCCTCTTTACACACAGATATACAAAACTAACTCAATGGAAATGGCAATAGTGACATGCTTTATTTGAAAAAGGTTATTTTATCTTTTTCCTGTTTTCTGTCACCTTGATGTGAGTGGAGTCTGCTCGTCTACTTCATTCCTTTGTTTTAAAGAAAGTTGTGCAGTTTGTTTTACATGGAGATGAGAGTCATATAACTGAACAATTTGTTAAAAACCTAATAAACAAAGTGTGAAAAAAATATAATTAATGAGCTTTGTTGTGCTGGGTAACCAGAACACTGACCCCGATGGCCGGGACCTCGGCTGCGTTTATCTCTCCGACCCGGACCAGATAGTTAACGAAGTCCCGGGCAGCGTTGGTCTGAGCGTCCTTCTTGTTGGTGGAGTTCCCCATCCCGATGTAGTTGAAGCCGTCGACTCGGACCTGCAGGAGGAGAGACTCGGGTCAGAACTGAAGTGTGGAGCTGCTGCTGAACAGCGATGGAGGACTCACTTCACACATGAACTTCTGCCTGTTCTTGTTTCCTGCAGCTCGGATGTCGTAGCTGGGAGTTAGCTTCTTCTTCCCGCACCAGGCGTACAGGAAGTTCTTGATGTCCGCCATGATGGAACGCCAGGAAGGAGACGGCCCTCTTTTGATCCCACCTTAAAGTTACACAAACCATTTTAATCAAAGAGGCAGTAAATATTTCCACTGAAGTTCAGGGTTTGTCCACTGACTTCTGGTCCAAATGTATGGAGGACTGATCCTGCCAAAATTAGCAATAAATAAAGAAATAAGTAAATGGATGAAGTAATGTGCCAAATACTGCATCCAATATATATATATATATATATATATATATATATATATATATATATATATATATATATATATATATGAATAAAAATATGCTAAATGAATGTCAAATATGAAAAAATAAACTAATAATGAAATAAAAAGGGAAACTTATTAATGAAACAATAAAATTAGAAATGAAACAGAAAATGTGATGTAGTTACATTTATACTATTGAAAATTAGCATTTATGTCACACTTTGTCAACTAAGCTGGGAAAGGTTTTAATTTTTGGATGAAACATTTGTCAAATAAATTATCAAGCCCTATATTCATTTCTATATTTATTTTGGCAGGATCAGTCCTTCATACAATTTAGCTTAATTTAATCAGGTAAAAAAAAGAAAAAAAAAGAAACATAACTTGGTACAAATATTTTCTACTGAGGTCCAGCTTTAAGGATCCAGCTTAAAGCAAACCTGCAGAAACTACAGACTGACAGACAGTCTGTAGTTTAGACAGTCTACAGACTGACAGACAGTCTGTAGTTTTATCAGTCTACAGACTGATAGACCGTCTGTAGTTTAGACAGTCTACAGACTGACAGACAGTCTGTAGTTTCTGATGAATAATGTAAAATATGTAAAGAAAAAAACAGAGAATACTGGAAACATCCAACTCCATGTTTTAGACTGTGTGGACATGCAATGAGTTTAAACTGCTATAAATTAAGTTTTATTTAGCCAGAACTGAGGCCAGAGAACCAGAACTGGTCCCATCTGGACTGGACTACCCAGCAGAGAGTTGAGATGATTTCCCAGGAAACAGTTAGTGGAAAATGTAAGCTGATTTCTGTCTGACTAAATCTGGCCACATGTACATGGTGACGGTATGTGCGTCCGGAGGTGATGTTCAGAAACTCCAGCGGATATATTTAACTGCATTAGACGACCTTATTCACGTCCCAGATCATTTAGAGAAATTGTTTTATAAACTTCAAAAGTGGATCCAAGAAGGTCGGAACCGGGGATAAAAGAGGGCAAGTCCAGCTACTGTTAACATTTTACCTCTTTTAGTTGTAACTTTCACACATTACGCACTCATTATACGCACTATTACGCCAGGGAGCTACTTCCTGATTCCTTTTAATTATAACATTATATAAACATTACATTTAACTGCTAGCACAAGTAATGCATGCTAAGCTAATAGTAGCCGTGTGCTAACAGCAGTTTTGTCTTCAGAGACGCTTACTTTCCCTCACAGAGACACAAAACGGGGTTAATAACAAATAAAGGACAATAAACACAATTTTTTTTACTCACAATGAAGTCAGAAATTAGGAATGTCTCTCTGGAATCCCACAAACTGACAGAAACATAAGAAAACGTTGATTTCCCTCAAATCCTACCGGTTAGTAATAAATCTGTACCGCCACCATCTGGTCCGGAGGAGGAATTACACTGTTTCGTGTTTCTCCAGCTACCAGTGCAAGGATTTCTGGTGTAGGAGTTTGATGTGGAAAAATTACAGTTAGGTTACACCTGCTAGTTGTATTGCTATATGTTTATTCTAAGTTCTGTATTTTCCCACCAAGTTAAAGCTGTTTGGGTTTCATGCACGAGGTTGAACGTTGTTTTTCCCAGCTGCATGGGAACCAGCCTGATTCCCAGGCTTTGGATCCCTTTGTACAAAACTCATGTGTTTCTCTGCCTGGCAGAGCTTTCCGTTTCAGACTTGCTTCATTACTGATTGTCCTGTGACTCTCTGAGTTGTGCAAAATTCATGAATAAACCTGACTGAGTGATTTTACCTGAACAGTGCTTGGAAATAGTTTTTTCCACAACAGAGTTATATTTTATTTTATTTTATTTTGTGTCTTTCACAAAAATAAAACAAAAATTTAATTCTGTTTGTAGCATTAAAATATAATTTATAATCCTATAAATCAATACTGTAATAATTGTCAGTGTTTATAAATATTGGCTTTAATGGTGAAAATAGATCAGAAAAATTAGTTAGAAACCACATATATCATGGATACACTATAACATATAAAGACCTATTTCCGTTTTTTATATGTTATATAAAGAGTGGCAGGTAAAACAATGTACTTTTTAAATCATAAATCACTGTAATCATTGTATCCCTCTTTTAATTAAAGCGCTTGTTCTAGAATAGCACCCCTCGTGGTAGCATCGTGGTGTAGCAGCTCTCTTAGCCCTGATTTGTTCTTTCTCTAAAGGTTTAAACAAACTTCCTCGGCCTCCTGGAAACATTACCATCCATGCTTATGGGTGTGAACCTGCGACCGTATCACCAAAACGTTCCAACAACTTCTTCTGATGCAGAAATGAAAGTCCTCTGTGATGAATATTATTTACTGTCCATCAAACAGAACAACGAGGCATCTTGGAACCTGCATAAATATAGTTCTGCATTTATAAAGAGGAACGATGGCTGTTTAAAGGGAATAAAGCTGCAGACCTGACAAAACATCAGAAACATCAACACACAGGTAGAGGACAGTGGTGTCTTCTCAATCTGCTTTTCATAGCAGAATGAAAGTCATGAAGCCTTTTCTGATTAAATAACAGATTTATCTAAATCTGGGCATAAACCGAGGATTCATTTTTGATCTGAACCTGTTTTAACCAATCGTTGTATTTTTGTTCCACGTCATCTTTTGTAGAAAAATCTGTTACATTCTCCATTTGTCAGATCATAATGCAGCTTTGCTCCAAGTTCACGTAAAAATAAATGAGAATAGACCAAAGAGTTCTGATATGTCCTTTTTATTAGTTTCCAATCAACCAGGTTCCCCTGATACCATTATTAGTTACACCAGTTTCTCCAGAATAAGATACAGAATTAATCTGAGCATCAGTTAAAATAAGTTTCAATAAAGTCAAGAAATACATTTAAACACAACATAGTCGAGATAAAAACACTGAAATAGAATCAATAATTCTCCATATATGTCACTTTTACTCAGTGATTCTACCAACAGTTCAGTTAGAAACAATAAAAATGGCGGCAGGAGGAACATGTGACTGGTTCTGGTTCTGGTTCTGGTCCAGAACCGGGAATAAAACCTGCTTCTAACTGGCCCAGTTATAAAAGTATCAGCCGGACCTCTTTAACACATAATGTTTACAGTGAATAACTGTTTTCATATGATTAGTTATGAGTTTTTCCTTCAGTTTTATTTTACTGTTAGCTTTAATTTAGTTTCTTTGAGTTTCTAGTTTTATATTTTAAAGCAGAACAACAGACTGGATCTGGAACTAAAGGACAACTGCTGCTTCTTTAATATAACTTTGTTTTATGTTTTCTCTCTGATCATAAGTACTTTTATAAATAATATATAAAGGAAGTTCTAGATGGATGTAAGATCTGAGGATATGAGAGGAGCTGAATTTAAAGCTGAGCTAATCAGGCGATCATATTAGGATTTTACTGCAGAGTCTCAGATTGATTCTTCATGGAGATTCATCAGATCAACGACCAGCCTGATCAACAGGACAGATGATCAGAGGAGCAGAGTTTTTACCACCATCATTAAGGCCAGGACCAAAGTATGGGTGGAGTTTCTCCTTGAAGCAGCAGCCAGTAAAGGAGTAGATCAGAGCTGCAGCATCTACATCATAGAAGGAGACCAGACCCTCCTCATAATCCACAAACACCCCCACCTTCTGAGGACCAGGATGGAGATGGAGACGGATTAGAGATCCAACAAAAGCTAAGTACTCATATCCATTTCTCAACCCAACAGCCCAGAAACCGTTCTGAGGACTGAGGTTGATTTTTCCTTTCCTGTCAACAGACTCTCTAACCACTCCTAAAGTCCAGTCAGTCTTTCCTTTAACTTGAACCTCAAAGTAAAATCTGCCTGAAGAGAAACTCTGCTGTCCTAAAACAGAAACACACTTAGAAAATCTCTCTGGATTGTCTGAAAGTTTCTTCTTCACATCTTCATGTTTCACTTGTTTTCCATCATCAGACAGGATGAGGTTAGGATGAGCCGTATCAGGATCCAGAGTCACATCCACTGCAAACTGCTGGATCCTCTTCATCTCCAATATCTTCTCCTTATTCTGCTCAAACAGAGCCACAGCTCTCACCACAGTCTCCTCATATGATGGTGGATGAACTCTGACCTCTGTCCAGGTCTTGGTGGGTGGAGCATCTTTCAGGGAGGAGAATCTTTGGAGGAGGTGGAGGTGATCTTCATCCTGTGAGAGCTGCTTGACCTCAGAGCTCCTCTTCTTCAGCTCAGAGATCTCCTGTTCCAGATCTCTGATGAAGTCTTCAGCTTCTTTCTCTGTAGTTTCCTGTTTGTCTTGGATCTCCTTGAGGAGCTCCTTCAGGCCTCTCTCAGCAGACTCTATCAGAGCCGTGAAGACCTGAACACCTTCTGCTTTCTCTCTGTCTGCAGCATCTTTACTGATCTTCACCGACTCTCTGATCTCCTGGATCTTCAGTCGTCTTTCCTGGATCATCTCCTGAACTTCAGCCTCCGTCTCCCCCATCCAATCTTTTAACAATCTGTTCCGCAGGTCATTTTTTAAAATGTTCTTTAAAATCGTGAAGATCATCTCCCTGCATCGATCAAGTGTGTATATCTGCACCATCAAGTCCACCATGTCAAAGGTTTTTGCTCCTTCCAGGTGTTTTTTCTTGATTGCTCTGAGTTCAGGAAGAGTCTCAGGTTGCTGCAGGAACCACTTGAATTTATCAAAATCTTCCTGACTTAATTCTTCCAAAGTGTTCAAGATGTCTTCTTTCTTCATCTTCACTCTGAACAAAAGCATAAAACACAGTGAAACAAAATCTGTTTGTGATACAAGAAAATAAGGCTGGACAGCAGTTTATACAAACTAAACACGACTTTTTATTGCAGAATGTTATTAATTCTGTGAAAATTAAAGATTTTCACTGCCTTGCATGCGGTCAGAGATAATATAATTAAAATATGCTGAATGTGTGGAAGGTTGAGGAATAGATATCCATCCAAGCATTTTCTATACTAGACATGCTATAGCATAAACATGCTCTCACTGTAGAGTTTTATGAGATTCAGACATCTGAAATTCTTTTTTCACACCTTTAATCTATTTCTATATTTTCAGATTTTTTAGGTTTAGGTTCTGTATTCAGTATACACTCACTGGCCACTTTATTAGGTACACCTGTCCAGCTGCTCATTAACACAAATGTCAAATCAGCCAATCACATGCAGTGAGGTGTGGTCAGGGGAGGCAGAGCTTCACCTGTCATCATGGAAAAATAATATATAATTATCAAATGATTTATAATGCTATTTTTACCACGTGGTTTGTACTATGAAGTATTTATCTTTCATTTAGCTTAACTGTCGAATATTGACTGTCCACACAGTAATATTGGGCTTTTAGAGATGCCGTAGTTCTTGTTCTGCGCATGGGATGATATAGTCATTCGTTCAGGCACTTGGGTTTGTTTCCACGCGTTTCATACGTGCCACCAAGTAATAAAGTATAATTCATAACAATGAAATGCAGAATGAGTTAAGGCCAAAATTAAACATGGCTGACACCTCAGGCCTCAAAGACTAATGGATAAAATCAAAATAAAATAAAATCTGTTTCATTTCATTATCAGTATAAGTTGGTATTTTTTCCTAGATACTAATGAGACCATCAAGGTCACGAGACCCTGGCCAGTCTAATAACCCTGAAGGCCTCATTGGGGACAACAATAGATATTAGATATTCCTCCATCAGTGATCATTCCTGATTACATCCTATAAATTTGATTCTCCCAACCTGAATTTCAGAACTGAAGAAGTCTTTTGGATGAGAAGGGAAACGTCTCCAAGTTAACAAGAAAAGTTCAGTTTCCTTCATACACAAATCTCAAAATTATAATGTTCAGGATCACTGAGAATCTTCACCAACATTTTTCTTATGTGCTTTATTATCCTTATAATTATGGAGGCATAAACAATGAATTTTCCAGCACCATTTCAGTGAGAGCTGAAGGTTCTTCTCTCCTTTAGTAAGCAGTAAGCTGAGGCTCCAGCTTCAGGCCTGAACGGTTCCTAAAGACAAAAATATTCATCCTGTTCCACTGGTTCAGTGGAACAGGATGAAACTCTAGAGGACATTTTAATGTATTTACTATTGCACAAGTAGAATGGTCTGGTTTGACTATCACTGACTTCAATCAACAACACACACTGAAGAAAATAAGTATTTCAACACGCTGCAACTTTGCAAGGACTTCAACAGAACAATGTGAACATTGTCCCAACAAAGGCTGTAGAACACAAACACAAAAAGCAGCAGACCCAAACTGTTCCCAAACAACTGAGAGGGAACCGTCTCTGTTAAATATCAGGTCTGGTTCACGACTTCTTCACTCAGCATAATATTGAAAGAAACTCTGTAATAAAAAATTACAGCCTAGAAATTATTCTTGAATTGTGAAAAAATATAAATCCTTTTTTTAAACTTTTGTCTTTATAAATTCACTGACGGATTGAACTGCAGGATGGCAGCTGATTGCATGAAAACAAATGTTGCATTTTCTGTTTGTCCTCTGGGAACTCTGGCTTCCTCTCAGTCCAAAAGCTTGACTGTAGCTTTCACTGATTTCTCTGAACTGCCTTGGTACGTCTGTCCATCGAAGATCTGTCTTGGATCGCTACTTTTTACTTGTACAAGTATTGCTACTGAATTGTCAGTACAGCTTTTCGGGAAGCTTCCCTCCACTGCTGAAACTCACTGCTGTGCTGCGTCCTGTGCTTCCTTGCTAAAACTCAACAAATATCCTGGGTCGTTCTCACCAGTGTTTGATTCAGCTGCTGAGTTTGTTTGTCTGGCCTCCAGCTGTGCTCATGTTCTGACAGGTTTCACTTTAATGTGTCTATGTGAAGTTAAAGTATTTAGAGGTGGAGCTCCACCTCTGACTCCACCTGTTTTTCCTAGAATTGTTTTCTCTTTTATGTTTATCTATAAGTGCTGTCTTAATGAAAATTAATTAAGAAGTGCATTATGTACTGAAGGTTGTATAGCACAGCTCATGCTAAAACTTCAAGGTACATGTTTGAGTCAAATGAACATTGTTCTTTTATTCTATGAACCACAACATGTCTCCGAAATTCTGACCAAAAATGTAGCATTTATTTGCAGAAAATGAGAACGCAACCAAAACAATTCATGACAAATGCTAATGTTTTAACTCAGGAAGAGCTCAGAAAACAATATTTGGTGGACTAACAGTGCAGTGGTCTCTTAATTTCACTCTAAATATACAGTATGATATATATAAAAGGTTTAGATCAAAGCTGTTTCATGTAGATATTGACCTTGTCAATATCAAGTCAAAGAGCCAGTATATAAATGTTTTGAGTCCAGTTGGTTTACTGGCTTTAATACTGCAGTTACCTGAGTTCGCCCGAGCATAAAGCCCCAGGTGGGAACTGTTGCCACACTAAAACATTCTTCCTGTTGTACTAGTTGAACCACAAACCTGACTGTTGTGTGGAAACTGAACAAGGGTTGGCATGGTGTCGATATTCAACAGTCAAGAAGCAATTTTGACATTGAACTTCAGGAGTGGTTTCACTGTTGCCACAATGTAGAGTCTGATTAAAGAGTTTAGACTGAAAATTGCTCAGACCAAATGTTAAGAACTTCATTAGCGCCTTGGCTACCTGTGGCAGGTGCTGTGATCTTTCAAAGAGGGATGGCTTCAGGAAAACAAAAGGCAGCACACATGACTGTCATCAGTTTGGTTCTGGGCAACAGACCCTCACAGTTCACCAGGAAACGCTTAAAGAGCTCACCAACATTCAATGTTCCCTTAAAAATTCAATGAATGTTTGTGCAGTGGTATTCCTTAAGGCTCTGAAACACTCAAAGCACGACCCACGTATGGAGGCTTAGTCCTGGTGGCCCAGGTCCCAGGTTCCATTTCCAGCCTGGCGACATTTGCAGCAGGTCTTCCCCTCGGTCATTACCCACTTTCCTGTCCACTAGTGATGGGTCCGGCAACACCGATGCGTCCCCTCATGCATCAAGCCCATAGACCAAAACCCGCGTCGGTGCGCATATTGATTTCAGCAAGTCACGTGACCGATACAGAAACTGTTTTGAAATGACGCTGAGGCGCCAAACTGTGT